>NC_139042.1:140392467-140569967 GCF_965140915.1 Aythya marila | reverse complement strand
GGCCAGAAGACCCAGACACGATTATGTTTTTTAGCCTTTGGAGAAAAAAAAATGTGGCTAGCCTGACTAGAACCCACTGTCTGAGGGTCATCCCTAACTCCAGTAACACATATCAATGGCCCTGCCCCCTTCCAGCAGTGACCCCCTCCTTCTCTAAGTGCAGCCTCTGCTGAAGGACTTACTGCACAGATAACATGGATTCACGGAGTTGCTGAAAAGCTCAAAGTGCAGCAGAAGTGGTAGTGCTCGGACAGAGGTGAGCAAGCAACCCATGTGTGCCAGGGGAAAACAGGAGACATGTTCACGAGCTAGCTGCTGTCTCAGACTGGATGAAAGTGCTGCTGTGGACCTCTGCTTACCCCTTTCAATTAGTGCTAGGGAGAGAACGAAGATAATTACACAAAGCGTTAATAAGATCTGAAGTCCTTTTGGTAATAACCAGTGAAATTGATGCAAATGCAGAAGACAGGAGCATCACTGCAGAGCTCCTGAGCAAAACTTCAGGGTATGAGGTGCAGATCCTTGTGACTTGCTGACAACACTTAGCCAGCTGTATGTGTTTATTGCAACATGCATGCTTGCAGATGTCGACTCTGGTGTTGCTGGGGGGGGAAATAGCACCCAGGAGTGACTCCTTTTAGAGTTGCTTAAATGCCTGCAGTCCCTATTTGTTTTGTTGCTTCCTTTTCAGTGACTGCGTGCAACTGCATTTTCACTCGGGTCCCCAGGGATATTTATTAGACAACGGCCAGCAAATCACCTTCATTAGGGCAACAAAATGCGAAGCCTGAAGTGATGTAAAAATCTTTCAAGTTTACCAGCAATGCTTCCAGAGAAAGAGAAAGTGAGGGTGAATTTAGTTTTGTTCTTTGTACACTGTTATCTCTCAGCATCCAAGGGCTTCAGCTTGCTACAGCTGGACTGTTGAGGACCCCATGGATTAACACGCAGGCAGAAGACGATAGATGGTAAGAGATGATCAGACGGCAATTATGGGAGGAGATACTTAAAGGATCTTTTCATTTCACTGTATGATGGACCTGATATGCTAATTGAAACAGTATCTGTGCATACTCCTGCAAGTTCAAACCACAAAAGCTCAGTTTTGACACAGGCACGGTGGAAATAAGGTCCTCTTCAAAAGAGTAGTAGTGACCTCATTCAAACTCACTTGCTTTCATGAAAGGTAAAGACGGCAGGCAAAGTAGTGATGCCAGCAGTTTGTTCCTGTGCAGTAATGGGGAAGGGAGGAGGGGGAGAAAAATCATCACATAGTTTATCTTTCCAGCAGGCTGATTTCCTTTAGCAGCCTGAATAAGCAATTGGCTAGTAGCCAGCTGCAGCGGATTTGTCCCATGTTTGCAAGATCAGTCAGTGAGCAAAGCTGTTTTCAGTTAATAAATATTTGATTTACAAGGTACTGTAAGTAATAAAAAGGGAAGGGAGTTTAGCTGCTGGGAGATTTGTTTAGCACTTTAGTGGGGATAACTAACAACCAGCTTTGGTTGTTTTTCCTCCTTCGCATGGCCAGTGGGCAACCGACTTGATCAGTCTTGCTGCATTACACCTTGTAGTGAGCAGAACTAACACACTGAGCAAAACAGAGGTGGACTGGGACGTACACAGTGCCTTGACAGAAACACAGCTGAAGGGAACATTCGTAGATTCTCCTTTCTTCTTCTCTGTGAGTAACCTGTGATAAATATTGCATTTCTCAGTATCATTGGGAAAAATCAAAACTGTTTGATCCTTTCCATATGATATAGGTAGCTATATATGAGAGGGGGGAAGGACATAAAATAGCAGGTACAGAACAGCCAGCAGCATTTTATCAAAGGAGAAAAGACCCCAGAAGACACTAATCAGCCGACTACAGAGTCCTGGGTATTTTGGATGGAGCTGGAGAACAAAGTGGGTGTACAAGCACAAAAAAGAAAAGAAAATAAAAAAAAAAAGTGTTTAAAACACAGAAACAAAACCAGCTGTGAGAGGTAGCATATTTTTTACATTTTAATTTCTTCCTAAAGTTCTGAGCCTCTAGGTGGGGATGTGGTAATGTGGGCAAGGCAGGGAACAGAGCATCCATCGGGAGACTTGCAGTGCTCTCCTGCAAGGTGCCAAGCACACTCTGCATGCCACAGGAGCCGACGCTCCTGCGCTCGGTCTCTGGTGTGCAGCAGGCCTCCCATGTGACCATGGGCACATCACCTAGTCTTTCAGATCTCCGCTTCCCCCACTTGTGGAAAGACAGACTAACCTGCCTGCTGTTCAGGCACATCAGGTTGTTTCGTTCAGTCTCCACACAGGAGTTGTGAGTTGGGTAGCAGGTACTAAAAAGTACAGAATACTGTTGTTAGTGTTGTGGCAGTTCATTGCAGATCAAAGCCTCCAACAGATCCTTTGTGTAGAGGCTCAGAATGGCAGTAAGGATATTCGTACAACTTCACCAGAAATACTGTGTGTGCACAGAGTTATTGATTTCTAGGATGTTGCCAGTAGTTTCTTCCCAGTAACTATGGGAAGGACAGAACAAAGTGTTTTCTCTGCCAAGTATGAATTAATTCTTCTGAGTTCTAGCTAGATCTTCAGCCTACATGGCTTTGCACTGTTACACTGCTTTGCATTTGTCCACAGTGTGATTCCAAATACTTGCTTGGCAAGGGTGTAAGGAAAGCCTCAAAAAGGCCTGCAGGGAAGGGTCAGACCACATGTCCTTCTTGCAAAGGATACTCTGGAAAAGTGACCCCTTCCTCACTCCCTGCCACACAGAGGGGACCCAAAGCACAGGACCTGGAGGGGACAGCAAAACGGAGCCACAGGTAGCACCATGCCTTCAGCTGCAGTGCCTGGCAGAACCATAGGTTGGGCTGGGCTACCCCATGGCTCTGCTCTGAAGGACCACACTGAGGTGGTTGATTGCTACAGAGTAGAGCCACGAAGCTTGTGAAGGGACTAGAAAACAAGACATAAGGAGTGACTGAGGGAATGGGGGTTGTTTAGTCTGGAGAAAAGGAGGCTGAGGGGAGACCTTGTCACTCTCTACATTTACCTGAAAGGAGCCTGTAAAAAGGTGAATGTCTGTCTTTTTTCTCAAGTGACAAGTGATAGGAGGTGAGAAAATGGCCTCAAGTAGTGCCAGGGGAGGTTTAGATTGGACATTAGGAAGAATTTCACAGAGAGGGTGGTCAAACATTGCAACAGGCTGCCCAGGGAAGTGGTGGAGTCCCCATCCCTATTTAAGAGATGTGGTGTTAGGGACATGGTTTAATGATGGGACTCGGTAGGTCAGGTTGATGATTGGACCTGATGATCTTGAAGGTCATTTCCAACCTAGATGAGTCTGTGGTGTCCCTGCTGGAGGCAGTGGCAAGCAGCATGGTGCATAATGGTTGGCTCTACAGTGAAGAGATGGCCTTCTCCAGCAGCTAAGTGCATTGGAAGGACTCTCTTTTCAGCTCTTATGCAGATGTCATAAGAGGCTTAAGAAAAAAACTAGGGGGGAGGGGGAGGGAAGCTGCAGGTTCTTAGCAAAAAGACAATTTTAAAAATCAGTGAGGGAAAAAAAACATGCATCGCAGCAAAAGCTTGGAGCTTAGGATGTTCTCATGGGAAACAGGAGATCCCAGTTCATGTCCATGTAGTGCCCGAACCGAGGAGGTGAGCTCACCACTGAGCTACACAGACTCCAAGTTTTGTGGGTGGTCACTTCCACGGGTGTGACAGCTCCAACAGGAGACCTCGCACAGTAACAGAGGAAGGTCTATGCTCATTTCTCTACTAGAACAGAAATTCTGTCTTTAAATTCTGTTCCACACATAGGGAAGACTTTGTGCCAGGAGTTTCACCAAAGCATATGCTTCTGCAAAAGAGCTTTAATGAATCAATGTTTTCTGACAAAAAGTAGTTTTTGCCAGAAATCCTGTCCAGCTCCACCATTCAGTTATCTCTAAAGACCACAGTCCTCTATCTGCAAAACAAGGATAAGAATTTTACCTGCATTTTATGAAGCAAATTAGGATTGAGGGGAGAAGAGTTCACAAAAAAGGAGTTATCAAAACTGCTTCTTTTGCAAACTGATCTGACATCTACCACACTAATACTGCACAATAATATTCAACTGGGCCATAATTTTAGCATTAAGAGACCGGTGTTTTATTATTTTAAGATATCCATTCATTCCTATGGAACTAGAGCCTAATGATGATGCTAAAAGCTTGGGGAAAAGCTGCAGGTGGGAGGAGGGTGTATTTCTTTCATACGTGCATTACTTTTTAATAGCTATTGGGCTATCTGTTAAACTGAACAGCAATATTTGGACCAGAAATGGTTATTGCAGTAACAACAGCATTATAAAACTGATCAGCCCCGTCCCTCAGAAACGGGCTGTGTCTCTGTTTGTTTTCTGTTGAGGAGGGAAGTGTCCCCAAGGGTCTCCCTTTGGGAACCCCTGTCTCAGCATGAAACAAGTAACATGATTTATGTAGACACTGCCAGCTTCTCTCCTTTCTCAGACAGAAAATGGCTTTATCTAGTCAGGTAATGTCACAATAAAGTAGTACAGTAGAAATTTCATCACTGAATGGTCTAAAAGAGACAGATCATCCAATCTATATTTTCAATGTTTTTAAATAATGTGCTGTGCTCAAATGGCAGCAAGCAGTACGAGAGGGAAAAAAAAAAAAAAAAAAAAAAAAAAAAAAAAAAAAAGAACTGAGGGCTACACCACAGATTTTAAGCAAAAATTTTTTTTTTGCTTAAAACGAGGGATTGATGATAACATTATCAAAGTTGGATAAACAGGGAGCAGACGGTGCAATGCACTGATCAAATTTAGTGAACCTATTATACTTGCTTTTGGTGAGCTTTTTCAAAACAATTCTTGATTTACCCTCTCTGTATTACTGGGGGTGGAGGACAGGCTCTGACAAGGCTGACAACCCCCTGCTAACCATGCTCAGGATGATGCTCACGCCTCCACATCACACCTGCACCTGCACTACTTCTCCTCTTCCTCTCAAGTCAGACTGGGGCCGTGCCCCACTCTGTGTTCACACATGCACAGACAAGGATTGTCAGTGGGTAATTTTTAAAGAAAGGGGAAAATGCAGTGACCTGAAGGCACTTCCAACCTTTTTTTTTTTTTTTTTTTTTTTCTGCTACATTATTTAGGATTACCACTCTAGTCATGGCTGTCCCTAAAGAGATGCTGGTGGTGGGTACCAGCTCTGCCCCAGGTACAGCAGGGCAAACGATGGTTGTGCTTCGCTGTGGCTTACAAATGGGGTTAGCACAGCTGGCATGAACACAGGCAAAAGCTGTGTTTCATGTACCCCCTTCACATTTCTGTTTTCATTTAAAAGAAAAAATGGTGTGTGGGTGTGTTAGGAAATGCCAGAGGAAGTTTCTTAGGGAAATTTGGAATAAAAGTTAGGTGGATTGGGAGGATGCTTTGAGTCTCTAACTCAGAATGATCAGTGTCATGCACCACTTGCATCTAACCTGACACAACTCTGCTGGCTGTGTGACTAAATACAAGACTACTATGTCATTTTGATGTTTTGGCTTTTAGATACTTGAATACAAAGCTTTAAAAAACAACCAACAACCACATAAGGTACATGATGCTACTGGCACATTTGTGTCCAGAAGCTCCAGTCATGGTTTCAGCAATAACAAGGTTTTTCAATCTACAAAAAGCCTCAGTACTGTGTTTTGCTTTTTTTTTATTTTTTTTTTTAGAAAAAAAAAAACACACTCAATTTCAAGAAAACGAACACCAAGTACTATGCAGTTAACTTGAGCCACTTTTGCTCTGTCAAGAAAGGACCAATTAGTGTCTCAGAAAAAAAAGTTCCTTCAGAAAAAAAAAAATCCCATCTTTTTTTCCAGATCATATTGGTACCTCTATACCACATTGTCAGTGTCAAAGAGGGACGGGAACACAGGAATTAGTGATGGGATTTAGTAAGCTAAGAGAAAAAGGTGTGTCACCACCTGCAGAGATTTTTACTTATTTTCAAAAGAGTGAGTGTTTACAAGCTCCCTTCCCACAAAAGTAAAAGCACATCTAAAACAAAACTGTGTAAGTCACTACTGTCTCAACTGATTTAGGATGCTGTTGTTGCTGGTGGTATCTTTGCTTCTCGACATTCATGAATAAATTCCTTCATCTTAAACCTTATAAACATATAAGTTCATGAAAGAACCCACATGACTCCTTTTATTTTTAGGAGATTGAATAAAATATTTATGTCCCTCTGTGTCCCAAATATCAATTACTTCCTTCACTGAAAAAGTACATTTGCAATAGGATTAAAAATTTACCCTAGTACAAAACATTATACAATTAACTCATACATTTCCAGCTGTCTTTGTTAGACATACACTTTATACATACATATCCATCCCTTTTGAACCACACATACCGTCAATACCTCCTCTCAAATTTGACAGGTAAGTCACAAATACAACTATTATCAGACAACTCATCCGCGTGATCTCATGACAGCTACAAGTACACACAGCAGTTACCGCTGGGAGAAGTCAGTATTTACTAGTGGGTGTCAGATAGCAACTTAGTTTTCCTAGATTATAAAATTCCTAAATTATGTTGGCCTCAGAATTAATTTTTAGAGAAATTTAGACAAATGCAGATTCTGATCATTTTGAAGATAACCTAAAAATTTTACTTTTAATCTTTTAAATAGATTTATATACATTCATATTTGCAACTATTTCCATCTTCCTCAGGCCAACTTCCACTTCCCCCAAAAATAGGAAAAAGAAACATAAAACATTATTGCAGTGATGCTTTCACATTTTTCTCTTCTGTAATAGAGAACATGAAATCCAATAGCGACCTTTGTTTTCATCCCTGTCTTCCACAGGGAGAATTTAAGTTTTATTTAGAATTAAATAACAGTTTTCAAATACATAGAGAAATACATTCTTCTGATTAGTCTTTCACATAACCATGATAACCAGTGGCATTAACAAAATGCATGATAAATTGGCTACTAAAAACAAAACAAACACATTAACACCCCTCCCCCCCCCCCCCCCCCAAAAAAAAAAAATCCAACCAGGAAATCAATGCTCAAAACAGAAAGGGCAACATAAAGGTGTTTGGTTTTGTTTTTGTTGTTTTTAAACTCCACATTATTCTCAATACTTGTTTATTTTTAGAAAATCTCCTGAATCTCTAAAAATTAACTCTAGTGATATGTTAGCATTCAGGCCACAGGAGCAGAGAAAGACTGTGAAAACAATACGTGAGTTATGAAGCCAAATGCTATTTATGAATACTAGATCCTTTAGCAGATTACAAGTAACCAAAATTTGCTAGTACAGAAAGTTAAGGGGTGTTTTGCAACTATTTTTTTTTTTTTTTTTAATGAAATAGCTATGATACAATAAACCATAAATTGGTCATGGTTAAATTGTCATAAACTATTTTAGATTTTCCTCCAATGTGGAAAAAAAATCTATACTGACAGAAGTTACCTTTATATCTATGAGAAAACTACCCTACTGCATTAATAAGAGAGATACTGAAAGACCTACATATTTTGTATTCAAAAACACCTTCAAGTTGACAAAAGTAAAGATTCTCAGGTACTTAGTGACATGACGAAGGAAAAGGGTGCCTTCAGGAAAGCATCCATATTTCTTCTGTTGGTTCTGCCACTCACTCAGATTTCATTTTTGCAATTAGTAAGCACTCAGATCAACCGAACAGGAAGCACATGGTTCTCACACAGAGGGAATCGGAAAGAATGAGGGGGAAGTTGGAAATGTACTTCAGAGAATGTAATTCTCCCCAGATCTGCCTACCTACATTTCTGTAACCATGCATATAAACAATTTGTCTCATTTTGCTGTTGAGGACCTGAAGTGGCCCATTTCCAAGATGAGAAGGGAATTGCCCCACCTGTGGTAGACTGCTCAATAATGGAGAAAATTAGCTTAAAAACTTGTGTGGATCAGGAAGAAGGCTCACAGTATCATGACTATATTGATAGCTGAGCTCCTACTGAAGCCAGGCAGGAGTAAAATTCCTTCTGAAGTCTCTGTGTGAGGCTGATCATGTGCTTCATATTTTCACATTTGGGAGATCTCAGGCTTGTCCCCATTTCCCTATTTCTGGCTTCCTACAGCCTCTGCTAATACAAAATAGAAAGACTTCCCATCTGGATGGGTCTTCTGACAAGCAATAACAACATATGACTCAGTGATTTCCAGCAGGAGTCCAGAAGAATGCACAGTGGGAAAATGTATCTCAGAATTCATAATTTTTGAACTTTTTTCATTCTCATTCTATGAAAAATTCATTTATGCTATTAAAAACTGTGATGGCGGAAACCCAAAAATCCAAGCCAATTTCATAATCGAAGGCAATTAAGTTGATTGCTAAATGATAAATACCACATCTTTTCTTAATGGGGATACTGTTTTTGAGTAAGCAAACTGTTTCTCTGTTCATGAATTTAAAAGAATGCATCAAAAATCTCTCTTACAAAAGTTCAATGGAAAGCAAACATTTTACTACAGAGGAGTTCTTGAAAATCTCAACCATCTAAATAGCTTGTATACCAATAATGACAGCAGAAAAAGCAACCTGACTCTTCTTATGCAAAAACATTGATCATTATTATCTGCTAGGAATAGAAAAACTACCTTTAATTCCTCATCTGTATTTTTGCTTTCAACCTGTCTATTAATTTCCAGGATTGAACACCTTCCTTGGGAATCTGGAGCTTGATTTGAGAATTGAATAAGAATCACTACAAAAAAAAAAGACATTTATTGCTCTACATATAGCTAAATGACAAAGTTTATTTCTCAAGTAGGACAAGAAAAAAATAAGGAACAGAAGCAGTTTGATTTATTCCCTTGGTCCAGGCTACGTGCACTATATAGGTTAACACTGATCCTTTATTCCAAAAAAAAAAAAAAAAAAAAAGAACAAAAAAGTAACACAAGTGAAAATTCATTTCAACATATGCAACAAAGAATTTTACTGCTAGACAAACTTTAAAAAGCCTTTAAGTAAGAGAAAAATACATGGTTAAACTCACAATAGAGATCAGCTTTGAAAATAAAGTCAGGTAAGAGTCTGAGGCTATAATTATAATTTCAAGCTTAAGAATATTTCTGCAGCAGTGAAGTCATGAGTGACAAAATGCTATCCTTAATATGGTATGATAATCAGAATCTAAATGTAATTATTACGTTCTGTAAACTATATAAGTTAATGATAAAATTTAGGAAATGTAAAAAAATAAATAATAGGAAGAAGAACCCCCACCCTCCCACACCTCCCATGCACCCCTTTTAGGACTCCATGATTAAAAAAAGTCACATGGGTCACAGTACACTCATACAAACTGTACTGGACATGTCAGATCCCCTCTGCTAAATCAGGCAGCAAAAATGAAACCAGGTATTAAAGCTGAAGCAGGAGTCCATCACAGTCATGATTCTCATGATACATAAGTAACTGATATCATTTAACAAGCAATACAAAAGTGAAAGGACATGAAATGATGTTATCAAAAGATATTAACTGATTAAAAATATGAATTGCTTGGATTACATGGTATTTCTAGTTTCTCAGTATTCTTTTCTTTGTTTTAAAATGCACCAGCAATTTTCTTTTCTGGGGTTAGCAAACCTCCATGTGTGGTATTTGAATAACACACAGAAGTGAACCCTGAATGTAATCGGAATCTTTGGATACATTAAGGAAATTAACAACAATACTAAAATAATTAAAAAAAAAAAAAAAGTAAATTTCCACAGCAAGCTGCTCCTCCCTTCCACTCTCTTAAAACTGGCCAGGCTAATATTTGACTAAAGATAATACAGAATTAAAAGAAATAAAGTATGTTTACCATGGGAAAAGCTAATCTTTTTGATGCTTTGTGGTGAAAGAGGCAGAAACAGCTCGTCAAACTAAGCCTTAGAAAGATTAAATATTTTGGAAAGCTATAAATATGGAATGGATGTGTGTAAAATAGAGAACAGTGCAAACTACAGTAGTCACCATTAGAAAGGCTATAACGTGCGGCAATTTTGGTGATTAGGCACAACAGAATAGTAGGAATGTACTCCAGCTCAGGAAACCAGAGTCAACGTGATGTGATGCAACCATTTTTCTTACCAAGCAATCTTAAGATGTTCTGCAGAAAATGCTGACTTGTTGTTTGCTAACAAATGGGAGCTGGGTGCTTGAGGTTATGCTTCACCCAAACTTGATTTTTATAGGGTGCTCATGACTCGTGTAGGTAGCACCTCTTAAAAAGTGTTCAAAATGTGCATTTTAAGTCGAAGGTATCACCAGAATTGTAGAAGTGACCCAAGGCCTGTCTTTCTCTTTGCTTCCTTAGTCTTAGACTCTTTCTTAGTCTACAGGGCAACAGAGGAAGATCAGCACCTTCGGCACTTCTGCTCACAGCTCAGTCTCCGAGAACACCTATACCAGAAACAGGCTATGATTTTATTTACGATAACCAGTGACAATCCCTTCCAAACTGCAGTTCCCTCATAGGCTTCTGTTTGAGCATATACTAGGTTAAACTCTGGGTATCTCTTAAAGACATGTACACTGCAGGATAATAATAAAAAAAAAATGATTTAATGTGCCTGCCTGATATGATTCAGCAGTCAAATATTTTCATTCAGAGATATTTAGCATTAAAATTCAAATAGATGCAGGTGTCATTAGCTATTTATGAGGGAAAGATTCTCTATTAAGTATTCTTGATTTGTTAACAATTCAAGCTACAATGGAGCTTTTATTTCCTTTTAATTGTAAGCAAACAATATTATTAGTTCTCAAGGCAGACAAAACAGCAGTATTATCACTATTCATTTACCATTATTGCTAAAAAGTAGGAAAAAAAAAGAAAAGAAAAGAAAGCAACAGAAACCCCCAACCTCAATCTCTTCCTCCACCTCTCAAGATATCCTTTCTAATCCTATAAAAGCATCTGTCTTTGATTTCAAGTGGAGTACCTGCTGTGCAGGATGCAATGCCAATCCAATTTATGTGCAACAAAACCAAATGGGTTGAAATGAACTCTGCATTTTGAAGATGTTTTTGTTTAATCATTACCGTCACTTCTCTTTAATGAATGCATTAATCAAGCAAAACTTCAAGCAAAAACGGAAAGGCTCATCTCAAGAAATGAAAAAACAAACAAAAACCCTTCCTATCTTCACAATATCTGCTACTGTCAAATGCTGTTACATTTTCCTTTGGCAGAACTTCAAATGCATATTACCGTAGGTTGTTTGGAGATGTTAAGTATAAGCAGAAGCTCCCTCCAGAAAGAAGCGGAGGAGGAAACATGTAAGCTGCCTCATAGTCCTAAACTCTGCTTCTGAACCGATTTATAGCCAAATACACAAGTTGGATAGCCCTGAAATTTCCTGACTATCCCTTCAAATGTCCTACTATGCCATTTTATTTTAAAGAATTAGTGAGAATGGTCAACATTGCATTGTCAGTGACGTGTAAAAAAATACGTACGTAAAATTTATTCTGCCCTTAGAAACAATTTCTTTCAAAGCCTGGTGTCAGTAGGAATAATATCAGCAAGATTTCCATCAGACAATAAAAGGTGCAGGACTGACCTAAAGAGGAACTTGGTTTTAGGAATTCAGGTAGGTATACAAATGCATATTTCTAACGAATTCAGTCATGCCTATCATTTACTTTATGATGTTTGTCCAAATATTTGAAGCAGAGATTGAAGATGAATTTGCATGGGAGAACATGGGCAGAAATAGAACAGAAGATGGGAGAACAACACAACTTTTTCAGTCTGACATTCCCACCATCTTCATTACGCAAGTAGAATTAAGATCTGTTGAAATTTGACCGTCATGATACACTGGCAGAAGCCAACTACCATTTCACAAATTAAGTGGACATAATTTAATGCAACTTGCTCAGATGATACGCATTTCATATAAATGCTTTTTCCTTAAAAGAACTTTACTCATTATTTAAATGAGTAAATCAAAATCTTTTGTCAATATGTTTTAAATCCATTACCTTTCCCTTGCTCCATTTGTGCATTTTATTTTGGCAAATATTTAAGACATCTTTACTGGTCACTGCCACCTAGGTACCTTAGGCAAATCTAGGAAGAAGTTGTTGAGAGTGGTACCAAAAGTTACAATGCTCCTTCACAAGGGTTTATTACAGAGCTAGATCCTTTCCAGGAGGAATTACCCAACAGTACTCCATTAAAGGACCATAAAATTTTTAAAAGACATTTTATGATTCAGCCAGTGGCCTCTACAATAATTTCTCCCATAGCTTCCACAAATTTTATCTTAACATAAAAACAAGAAACTGCACAGGAGCAATCAGATTTTATTTAAATTAATTTGCAGTTTGAAAACAACAAAAAACAATGCTTCCAGAATCAAGTGGGCTAAGAGGATTATAGTAATATTATGGAAAATTATCTTTTTTTCTAATGAAAAGAAAAGAATGAAATTAGATTTTCTTGTGTTCTCTACAATTGGGGTGGGGTGTGTTGGTGATATTCTTTTTTTTTTTATATATATCTGAACAAAACTAGATAGCATCAAATTTGGCTACACCGATGCACAGCAGATAGACATTTTCTTGTTCTGATGCTTCTTCTACTATCTAGAAGATTAGTAGCTCCAGAAATGGCACTAAGGGACTGAATATGATCACCACCACATTCAGAAGAGGGAATGAGACAGCTCCTCTGTCTCATTACAAACTAGAGGATGAACCGGTGTATGCATGAATTTTATATGAGGTAAATTGAAAAAGCTCCATAAAAAGTTTGAGTAATGATTACTTCTCGTCAAAACTTTTTTTTTTTTTTTTTTTTTTTAAATGCCTATCCCCTCTAGCAATAACATATTTTCTCATTATTCCAGTGTTATGCATTCAGGACAGTAGCTAATATTTCACTTACTCTTTCTCCCAAATTCTCCATTTGAAACGCAATTAAAAGATATTTCCATTTTCTTCTAAGAAAAGACACAATTTCCTGATTTCAGTTGTTGATAGATATGAAACATCATCACATGGGGGGGGAGAGAAAAAGACAAGAGAAGTAAGTCATCCCAACCTTCTGTCAGGCGGGACTTTACAGCATAATGAGCTATGATGAAAAACAAGTCAAACACAGAGAAAACAAGAAAGCTTGGAAATCTGATCTTGCTGACAGGATCCGGAGTAATTAATTTTAACCCATGTGACCACTGGATGTCCCCACTGTTCCTCAAATGCAGTAGAGACATCATCTAGCTGGCAGATAGAAAAAAACCAGCAGATTTGACAAAGAGCGGGGAATGTGCAAGGACACAGGTAGTGATGATTCCCACTGTAGCCCAATCCCCAATGTGCACAGACAAAAACACACACACCTGTGTGTACAGAAGAAAACTGGAGAGCAGGGGAACAGCAGACCACAGGTTCCAAAAGAGAAACACTCTTTGAATACAGTTTCTACCAAGTTCGCTTGGCATCTGCTGCGTGCTTAATAATGCAGTGAGGAGCAAGGCTGGGTGACAGATCCTCGGAGGGAGGTGGGAAAGCAGAATTGCTTCTGATGAGATGTGCAGAATGCCTGGATTGGAGCAGGGCGTGCAACAGGGCAAATAGAAAAGACCCTTGTGTCATAACAGGTGAGAGGACAGGCAAGCAGGAACAGGGATGCCAGCACAAGACCTCTGAGCAGCTGCCAGTCAAAAGCATCCAAAGGAACCAAAATAACAAGAGAATATCTGTAATTCCATGGGGTGCTCTTCATATCAAAGGTCTGAGGGCACTGGTGGGATGAAAGCTGAACAAGGCAAGGGAAGACAAAACAAGAAATACTCTAGGAAGTCTACTTCTACATGTCCTATATTGAGGTCAGGTCATATGAGAGATTTAGGTTCACATGAAGTTGTAGGAAGCTGAGATGTTAGCATCATCTCATCCTTATTTATTCTGTCATATGACAAAAGGTCAGACCCAATTCTGCCATCGAAAAAGAAGTGCCTTGCTTACTACAACAAAAAGAATGAGATCAAGCTATATTTTCTTGGAAGGGATTCCCTACTAATAGATTTAAAGGCAAATTTCAAATCACCCATTCCTTTATTTATTTTTTTTGCAGACTTTTAGAGCTCAAGCTCTGACAGCACATGACTTATTTAATGCCTTCAGTGAGAGGTTACACTAGGAGAAGCCCCAGGCCCCTCCTCTGTCCCCAATTCCTTTTGTTAGTTGATGTTAGGCATTAAAGTACAAAGCCATGGGAAGGGTTATCCATACAAAAATTGTCCATACAGTAGTATTTGAAGAGTAAAGGTAAGCGATCTGTGCACTTACTGCCTCTTCTTCACCCTTTTTGCACTTCTTACCACTTTTAAAAGCCTAGGCCATCACTGACTTCAAAACCAAGGCATAGAAACCTGCAAGAGCACAGGTAGCTAGCAGAGAGATACTGAAACCAAACTGCAAACAAGTATCTTAAATAACACATTTCACTAGAACACGGTAAACTGGCCATTTGTATGATGTTTAATTCATATTAGTATCAAGATTAGTTACATAAACTATTGGGATGACCAGAAACACAGAATTTAGGATGACTCTTTCAGCCTGAGTGCCTGGCAAGGCATAACAAGAAGGGTGTCAAGTTCTCCTCCATGTATTTCCCTCACATGCAGTTAGATCACAGGTCTGACACTGTGGCTATTCTTTTGTTCACGTTTCAGATGTTCACAAAACTGAAATGCACTGAAAAGGCTTTTTTTTTTTTTTTTTTTTTAAAGGGGGAAAGCCCTGGGGAAGGGAAGTGCATGAATATATTTGAATAATAAATTAATTTGAGAATTTCATGGTTTGCAATTAAATTAATTAGGTACTCTGAATTACTGACCAGTGATTCAAAGCATACTTCTAGCTCGTTCTACTTGGTTTGAAGTGATATATATATATCTAAATAAGCCAAAAAAAAACTTATATAGCTTTTGTTCTCTCCTTTGGATCTCATCTGTACTTTCAGATCAACAACTGACCATAACATATATGCTTCGTATGAAAAACAAAATGGCTGAAGTTATTTGCTGAGATTTAACAATAATAATAAAAAAAAAGGATACCTGTTATGCTGACTTGTAGTCAATACTCTCTTCTGAAACATGTTGTCTGACAGAGAGAATTCATTGTGTATGTTTCAGCATTCCAAAAATAAGAGTTTACTATCATGACTCTTCATCCAAAGATCTGAGATTGCTTAAAAATGTCAGGGATGCTTTATGACAGCTGTTCATATTCTGAGCAGTTTCTTTATAGCTTTTGGCTCTAAAGGAGCATAAGTAACATATCTAATCCCCAAACCTGATTACTTTTCCAGTTTTAAAATGGAGACTGCACACTCATTTTCAGACTGTCTGCTGGAAAGGTAACTGGCACCTCCTCTACCCTCAAGGAGTTAGATTTCTATTTAAACCCAAGCTTAAGTCAAGTAAGCATGCTTTGTGCTCTCCAGCATTCAGCCTTTCTGTTCTTAATCAGGTGCTACAATTAGAAGGTAAACATCATTAAGGCCTATACAAGTTTAGAAAAAGAAAAAAAAATAAAGAGTTGAAGTCCAATGAGTCAAATACTTTGGGGCCCAAAAGTTCAAGACCCTCTGAAGAACCCAGAGAAGGAAGAGTTTATATATTAGTCTTATGGCTGTGATATTAGTAGCCTTCAGAACCTCCTTGATTCCTCAAATTTTAATTTGAGGAATTTGCTGAAACATTGTAAGGCACACTCTCGAGTAATTTACATAAAACCCTTAGTCATTAGAGATACAAATAATCTCAGATAAATTATATTTATGACAACAAAACTAAGTAAGAACCGAACCATTGCTAGGCTTCTTTGCAGTACCTCCACAAAAAATATGTTGCACCATACAAGTTAGAAGACAAATGAATGCAGTAGTATCAAAAGATGTCCACAAAAGAAGAAAAAAAGACTTCGGCCAAGTATGCTCAAATGCTGTTCCTTACCTACTGTTAATATAGCAGGGAAGAATTTGGCCCAGAGTTGCTAGAGCTAAACTCTGATTAAAGCAGTTTTAGCTAATCTTACATGGTAGAAAAAGCGTACATGAAATCACGGTGTAGTGCAGCCAGCAGCACTTATAATGCCCTGACAGAGCCCTGTAAGCATGATAAACTAGAACAAGACTACACAGCAAAACCCGTCTTGCACTAGTCTCACAAATTCAGATTTAATTTTTATAAACAGATTGCTTCTTGGGTTGTTATTATTAGTGTGAGCTGGACAGCTTGAATTAGAGAATAATTTATTCCCTGTGCATTTCTAATTACAGAAAAGAGGTTCGCTCACTGACACACTTGTCCGTCTTGTTCTTTCCTGTCTTTCAGGCATGGCTGATTGCAGTTAAATAGACAGACCAGCACAAACTGCATAAGAAACACAACTCTGTCAAAAAAGGACTGAAGTGTTACCATTAATTATTCTGGACCATGTGCTCATTTACAACAGATCTAACATGAGAAATATTCTCAGAGGTGTCAAACAGCCTCAGTTTCATAGGTGCATGGGGGTAGCACTGACTAAACGTTTGAGTGACTGGTAGGATGTGACCTGCCAGAGATCCTTGAAGCTTGGGGATTTCATGTGCAATTTGTGTTTGAGCATTCAATAGATAATTTAAATTGGGCCACTTTGAGCATTTTTGAAGGATCTACATGCCTGAGCTTGTTTTGGAACCGCATTAATATCACAAAAAAAATTAAGTACCTGCAGAAGTGATTATTTAAAACTCACTGCATCTTAAAAACGGCTTGATGAAAGTGAGAATTGTTTTCTAAAGAATGTTGAAAGGTAGGCGTAACAATCACTACTGCATGGGAAGACTGCTTGAACAAGCTAACTAGGAGAAGGAACCAAAACAGTCATCGTGATGTAGTTAACTATATTTAAAACAGGAACTGCTGTAAATACTGAGCAGAGAACAGTTCACCTAAGCTATTAATCAGATGAACAAACTTTGTTCATCAGTCACAGAATCACAGATTGGTTTGGGTTGGAAGGGATCTTAAAGATCAAGGGACCTAGTTCCAACCCCCCTGCCATGGGCATGGACACCTCCCACCAGACCAGGATGCTCAAAACCCCATCCAGCCTGGCCTTGAGCACCTCCAGGGATGGAGCATCCACTGCTTCTCTGGGCAGCCTGTGCCAGTGCCTCACCACTCTCTGAGTGAAGAATTTTCTCCTAACTGATAATTCACATTGGAACCATAGGAAAAAGTTAAAATAAATAGATACAACTTTTTTTTTTTTTTTTTTTTTTTTTTTTTAAATTAAGGTATACCCTACAACTATTTCAGGCAACACTACAAAACTATCCTTCTTAAGTTCATGTATAAAAAATATATATTTTGTGTTCCCTCACTGCCACTGTATTTACTCTTAAAAATAATAAAATCTGTGCATTGTAACCTTCATTCACTCTCACGTACTCTGATAAAAATGAATCTCTTATTCCAAACAGCACTGAAAGCTCTTCCATAATGAAGCAACATCATTTGTGAATCAGTAATAACCCTCTTCTTCTTGTTAGTACAGTATGCTGCTGTTGCTGAAGGTATTTGCTTATTTTACAAAACCTGCATAATTTGTGTATTTGGATCTCTTCTGTGAAGTGTCTCCCTTAAAGTGATGAATGTTCCTTTACCTCTTTTTCACAGAATATACATGCAGAACTTCATGGTGTTTAAGGTTTTATACAGTAAACCCAACACTAAAGTTTAAAGATTTGAAGCTTAAGAAGAGTTTCCATTAAGTGACAACTCTTTATAAACAGTGACAAAGCTTGTCGAAGGGGTTATCATCTGTCAGCAAGTTATTAAATTATCTCAGGCTTCTACATTTAACTGATATACTGAACATTTTAAAAAGAACAATTTTAAGACAACAGGAAAATACCATGAGCCAATGTAAAGAAATTCAGAATTGCAGGTAATACTGGATTAGCTTTCAAGCAACACCCTCTGGCAACCTTTGCTGTTCTGTTCAAGATTTGCTTTGAATTTATGATTTCATTTGATACGAAAGGTTCCTTCTTCCTGCCAGCTAGCTAAATAGACAGTATCTTCATCTTGCATTCATTGACCATCTCAAAAGCAAAGCTGAAAGATCTTGCTGTGTTTTTTTACTTTATTTTTCTGCAGACTAAAGTGCACCTATAACTACCATCCCCAACCTTATCAGAGGTCTTGCTTCTGAAGTTCACATGACATGACAATGAAAGTATTCAGGATCTGTTTTCAAAAGATGCTTTTTCACAGGCTATAAAAGCAGGTAGGACAAGTGTTGACTGCTTAGTGTTTTTCTTTCTTTGTTTCCTGGTCACTGCTTTTTTGTTTGTTTCAGATTTCAAAACATTTCTTCTGAGTTGAACAAAGGAAAAATAATTTTATTTCTCATTAAATAAAAGAGTAGTCTCAGAACATATACACACCCACATTTGATCTTCATCCAACTGGTATAAGACTCAGTTTCCAACCACTGTTCTAATCTATACTGTACCAGATGTGACAGAGCAAGAACTCTAACAGGAGTTTCAGGAGTAACAGGAAAGGATGCTAGTTCCCAAGCTGTAAAGTTAATAACTGAAATACTTTGTAGAGATGTGTTCTTCCCTCAGAAGGGTATTAGATGGTTGAACTGAACATACATGTATATTGGCTCTACACAAAAATCCTGGTGTTTGGAAAGAGGGTAAACTACTCTCCAGTCAAACTGTAGGTATACTTTTTTTTGTTTGAAAAAATAAGAATATTTTAAGAATTTTTTTTTGCACCTAAGAACATTTAAGTCACTTTAAGAACATTTTTGCTTTTCTTTTTGAGAGCATGCACACCCCCAACAAAAGCATGGCTTGTATTTACAATTTGTTTCTCTTTGTGTGCATTCTCTAGAACTCTGCAGAGATGAAGCATCCCCAAAACACAGAAGAACCATTATCAGAGAAATTAATGGCTCCCATTAATTCAGCTCCCACTGTTTATAAGAACTGATTAACTAACTTTTTTAATCCAGCACCAGTACTGGCAGACTACAAAACGTTCAGATGTCAACTTTCTCTGAATTAAGAAAATCTATACTTAGGGTTATAAAGACCAAAGCTGGAATAATTTGAAGTACTAAAGCAATGAAATATTACTTCTGTAGTAAGACTTCACAGACACCAAGTAGGAATAAAGCAAGAGGTAATTTTTTACTCTGTTAAGAATAGAGATGTGGTGAGGAGATTTGAGGACCTATTTTTGTTTTTAAAGATTAAATACAAGCAGTCTTTTAAAATACCCTCTGGAAGTTATGTTTGTTCCCACCAAGGTACACTTAGTTTATGTTGAAGCAAACAGACACCAAGCTGAAGCCTAAAAGACTTAGTTCTGCTCCGCAGCTCTGCTTTGGCGACATGAGTAAGGCTGCATCTTTCAAACTATGATTTCCCACAGATGCTGAACAAGACTGATTTTCGTATCAGGTGGGTTGTGTACCTCTCTTTGCTGAAATTGGCAGAAAGCGAGCAATTCTAGAGAAGTTACACAACCTTTCCAGAAGCAATATTAGCTCCATCTAAAAGAATGGAAAAGAAATCCAGCACAGACCCACAGAGCTCAATTTAATGCTGTAAAATTACTTGCAAGTAATTTTACAATCAGACACAGGGGTCTTTACAAAAAAAGTTCCAAATGTTATTCTTCCTTTCACAAACAGGGAACCCAAATCAGATTAAATAATTTGCACAAGGACGCTTGTGAAGTCTATGTAATGTCTGATCTGGGTTCTATCTTCTGACTAATACTGCTGAGTCTTAACAGCTCCCTCTTCCCTCTGCAAAGCTGCAGGCTTCAGCAAACAAAGCATTCCTTATAGCTAATTGGTATTACATGGAAACTCAACTGCTCTTATTTACAAAACTACAGATTTATATCAAGCAAAGCCAATTATGCTTAATGTTTAAACTATTGCAGGTGCTCAATGACATTGTTGCTAGGCAGTAGAAGTGAAATTGCTCTTTTAATGCATCTTGTTCCAACTGGGAGCATGTGTTTTATCATCAATGCAAACTTAACAGATGGAGATCTTAATTCTCACCAGAAAGCTTTCTTCACCCTCCCGTACTCAAAATTGTGTCCCATACATTTAGACTTAGCTGGGGTGCTCAGTGAACTGTCTGGAACTTTTTTTTCTTATGTGCATACATGAATACAGAATAAAAAACACATTTAGCCCTTAAAAAAAAAAAAAAAAAAAAAAAAAAACAAACACAAAACACACAGCTATGCCAGTAATCAGCAATGCAAATGGCTATTCAATATTAGTAATGACCTCCTCTGAGCACAACACCTTGTTATATAACTATATGGAATACAACTACTCCAATAGTTTCCAATAGTTATAACCAGAGATGGTAGACAGTAAAGAGGCAGCTTCTTTCAAGGTCAAGACTACAGAGTCCTTTATACTAATTTGTGTGTTGAGGCAAGATTGGGAAAACTTAGGTAGTACTCAAACTACAAAACTGAACTGGGATGTTTCTGTTCACTCACAGCCTGTGAGTCTCCCTTCAGAGGTAACTTCTTCCACACTATTTCAAAAACTACAGTCCTTGATAAGGATTAAAACATATATAGGCCTTTACTTTGTACAATTCAACATGAACAGGTGATCTCAAGCACAGACAATGAAATCTGAATGTTTTTCTCTCGTGAAAATTGTCAAAACTGTCACAGATAAATAAAATACTGAAAAAAAGGCTATTTCAACATTTTGCAGCTGTTTATTACATTATTTCATATGCATATACACTACCTTATTTATTCTCTCCTCCTGTGTTTTTTTTTTTTTTTTTTTTTTTTCCTCCTCTAATGTACCCAGATGTAAAAAGCAGCTTCTTTCAAAGTCAAGATTGAATCTACAGATTCCTTTACATTAATTTTTCTGTGTGCTGGGACAAGATTTATAAGATTTAGGCAATGTTCTGAAAGTACAAAGAATTCCATTAGGTTTGTATACAGTGCCAAATGCTCCAGTTCAACAAGCATCCCTGTCTGTTGGGGTATAACTGCTAAATTGCTCTGTCATAACAGTGAGCATGATCGATAGACTTTTTCATACTTCTTCCTCTGCACCACCAGCTGAAATTAGTCAATATCCAGCAATCAGTAGCCCTTTCCAACCACCCAAAAGGCCAAATACTTAACTAAGTCTGATAGAAAAAGTTTTCCTCCAGTCCATACGAAAAAGGCAGTTTTCAGTTGTCAAATATTCATCCCAAAGCCCATTCTAATCCATACAACTCTAATACATCTTTATGAAGGCTGCCCTATCTGTTTTTTCTCCATTGCTGAAAGCTTTTTTACATGACTGCATTCTAGGGAGATCCTTCTTTACAGGGAGTTAGCTAATACTTTTTTTTTTTTTTTCAGCATTCAGAATGACAGATCTTCATCAGACAATTAAACTTTTTATGTTCTGTGCTGTGATCTGTATTCATATTTTGATTTCTGAGAAAAAGCAGTCTTAGGAAGTTCGAGGCCATTCAGCCTAAGCATGATCAGAAGAAATGCAGATATTCAGAATGTGGAACTGAACTCAGGATCGCCAGACCACAGGTTTCTACAAGTTGATCTTATCACCACAGGAGCTAAGTAAGTTTTGCCTCCACATATTAGTTGGACAGAAACCATTAAGCTAACACATTAAGAAGGCCATGCCCACACCCCTAACATGCAGAATCTACACTTAATCTTCAAGAACAAATGAGCACAAAAACTGAATTTCACAGACCAGGTCCCAGAGACCTAAAAAGATTATCTTCTGTGTTGGAAAGCTCTCTCTCCTTGGAGAAACCCGATCAAAACAATGACAAAGTGGAGTAGTCCAACTAAGACTCATGGCTTTATAATATAAAATGCTAAGTTAATTAATGAGATTGTGTGAAATTCACCAACTAGGAACCTGACTTGATGACCCAGGAAATCCGTCTGCTGTCAGGTCTCAAAAGGAGACATGACCAAGTTTTAGAGTCTAATTCTGTATTGAGTTCCATTTCAAAACAAAAAAACAAAAACAAAAAAAAAAAAATCACCTTTTTCCTAAATCCATACTATGCAAATTCAGCATTCTCATCCTACGCCATTCAAAAATGTGAGTCAAATTCCATTTCACACAGTTGACCAGAGAAAAATATAAAACTCAGAAGAAAACTTATTCAGACTGTTTATCTTAGACCCAACAGTATTTGTGCCTTCAGCTTTCTTACCATCAAACGTTTTTCCTAGGAAGTTCAAAGACTGTAAAGAGGAGAAGTACTAACCAGTGATATGCCAGTCTCACACTCCAGGGACAAAGGGACATGCAGGTCATTTGAGAGCATACCCACATGTGCTCAGCACAGCTGTGTGGCATCTAAAAGCCTAAGAAAGAACCTTCTTTGCCAGAGGCAAGTACACCAAACAAGTCTCCAATAATAATTTTAACTTCTGTCTTAAAAACAAGTTAGTTTTCTTGTTCTTCTATTCTTGATGTAAAATGTTATTTTTGTAGGTTAAAAAAAAAATTAGTACCATTAAGTATTAAAAGCGTCTCCAGACCAATTTTACACACTGGCTCAGATCTTAGATTTTATCCACTTGTTACATAGTTCTCCTTCTGTTGTGTACAACCCTAAAATGCATTGACAAGGACCACATACCTCTCTCCAGCAAACTACATTCAACATTTCTACAGTTTTTCTCTGCCCAGTCAGAGATCAAGCCAAGGATTCAGGAGTTTCCCGCTTTATCTTTACAGTAAGAAGCTTGGAGTGTCTGTGGCTTAAAGGTGGGTTTATCGCAATGCAAATACTATTTAGAAAACGATATGCTACAAGCAAGTAACTGCCAGGTAGGATGTACAGATTTACTTGTGTATGAAAATTAGCCTACTTCGCCAGTTTCTACTCTCCTTGGAGGCTAGTTCTTTTAGCCTTACTGTCCTTGTTGGCCAAATGTTCCCTTGGTTGTGCAAACTCCAAGGTCTCTTCTAGGACCCCTGGAGTCTCCTCCTCTTCTACGCTGAAAGCTTGGCTTCAACCAGAGCACCACTCCCCACCCACTGCCCACAGTTTGTGTGCCAGCCCAACTTACGCAGACACTTTTGGGGATAGAGACTGTCTCTTGCTAGGCTAGCAGGACAGGAGTCAGGACAAGGGAAGTAGGCAGCCTTTCTCAGCTCTGTTATCAAGTTATCAAGTCAGAATCCCACATTGGCCAGAATGCACATCTCAGACATGAACAATCATTTCATACAAGCTTGTACGAAGATGCTTGCTTCTTTCATCTCCACCAGTGTATCTCAGGATCACATTTGTATTTACCACAAAGAGAGATATTTAACAAGTTCCACAAAAAATTTGCTTCCAGATGGGTGCCTCCCCTTTCTGCATTATCTGTTGCCACCTTCTGCTGACCCTCATCTCCACTGTCATAAGTTATTTCCCTTGAGACATATGTCAAAAGCATTGCTGAAATCAAGGCAGATCATATCTACTATGTTTTGTTTAGAAAATGAATTCTCATTACATGCAGACATTAAGGTAGCCTGGAAAATCTACCTTTGATACATCTGTGTTGTATTTTATTCAATTTTCCTTTTATCTCATGACTTTAAATATTCTCTTTTAAAATTTTACAAAACCTTAAATACTAGTGAGATCAAACTAACAGCTCTGAGGCTGTCCTAACTGCCTTCCTTCCTGCTTCTTAGATGTAGTTACTACATTTTGCTTCCCCCCACTCCAACTCCCATCCTATAGTTGCAGCATGCTTAACAATAGAGAGTTGATTTCCTTCATCATCATGATTTCATAATTTTCAGCTCAAACTACTCTTTGGATCACTTCAGCAAGTTGTATGCTTTCAGTGTAGTTTCTTCTGTGGTAGAGCATTCCTCATATCTAGCAGCAGTCTGACTTGACTTCTATTCCAATACAATCATCTTTAGAGTTAAGAATACAATCATCTTTACAGTTAAGAATTCCTTTAGTTTTTGGGTTCAGTATGCTTCTTTATCAGACAAGGACCCTAATTCTTTCTTCATTCTCTTTAGTAATGACTTTTATAAAAAGCATTAGTAGCTTGATTAGCATCACTCACAATGCCCAAGTGAGACAATTTTGGGAATGTGTAACTTAGCAGATTCTTAAGATGGAATGCTAATTATTTCTTCCCCCACTTCCAACTGTATCTACCCTTTCCTACTCTTCTCAGTTCCTTTCATCCTCTTCACTTGTGCTACAATTAATAATTTTGATCTAAAAAATTTCTAGTCTCCTGTTCTCCCACTAGCAAGTTTCCTGTATATCATCCTTTAAGAATGACAAATCTCATCATGCTTCTGACAAAGCAAAGGCTACCTCAGCACATATGTTTCACAAATGTTTCACAAATTTCAGCATGTTTCTAGTAGATCAAGGCAATTTCCCAAGAATGTTAGTATGCAGTGGCCATTTTCCTGCGGGGGGAAACTAAGGTGAAGAAGCAACTTGATGAGGGCTGGACATCAGATAGAGTCAGACATCACACATGAGGCTCCCACTTCTCAAATATCAACCAGTGGACACTGCCTCCAAAATTGTTTTCAAATCATATTGTCACAAAGTAATTTGCTAAACAAATGTATACATGAGTTTATTAATTTTTTAACTAAGTACAAATGTGTGAATACCCATCTATTTCCCTGTACAGATTAAAAGCCTATCTCCATCAACCATGCCAAGCAGTGAGCTCTCATTGTCCTCGACATGTATTACGACAGTGCAGCATCCTACAAGGCCAAATCCAATGCCAACTGCTCTTTTATAAATTTATAAATAATACTATTAGTGCTAACATGATTAATAAATACATTAGCTATTCAACTAAGGTACACTAGATAATTTATCATTAGAAAGCTGGTAGGTAACACAATCAAAATCGAGTTCAACAAGGGGGAAACTTGATCAAGTTGTCTCCACAGGAGACAAAATGGGAGAGCAATCCAGGATACTATCATAGTGCTTGATGTCTTTGTCATGCTTCAGAAGTCTTTCCTCAGGAAGAGCTTCTCTGAACTCACTGGTGGATTCCTGATTCAGATTATTGTATCTGTGAGGGAGGATATGGAAGGAAAATGCTAAAACAATCTTCATTTATGGTATCAATTTCACTCATTGTTTATCAGGTAATATTTTGCAAGTTAGAGTGCCATCTCTATCCTGGGTTTCTAAGCAGTACATATTGTTACCCTGTTTTTATTTATTTTACTTTCTTAGAATTGTTCAGAACATCATGATGAGAAGTGCCAAACTGGATGCACTTTAATAATAGTAATAATTCATAATTTAAATAGATTATAAAAAGAAACAACAATATCTGGAGTAATACAAAAGATACTCAGTGTTTTGCAAGCATGCTTTACTCAGAAGTTTTAGTCTACTGTAATTCTGATTTTTAAAGGATAATTTCCTCAGAGTCTTTTTTTCCTCCCCTCTGTAAAACTGCGATCAGGTGAATTTTACTTGGTACAAAATGGATAAATAACATTTAACCTTAAAAGACATATATTATCTTGGTTTTGGTTGCCTTACTGAAAAGTAAGTAAGGAAGTGAAGTGCCAATTTGAAATTAATTTTTTTTAAAAAATATATAATAAAATGTAAATAACTTGATATAGATAAAATAGGAAGACAAAGAAATTTGTTGACTTTCAAAAACATGTTAATTTGTGGCAAAATTATTTGTTGAGCTCAACCTAATTTTATGACCACTTTTTGACAGCTAAAACCCTTCAGTTTTCAATGGTAAATGATAAGTGAAAATTTAATTTTACAGAAGAGTAAGAACCCATTTTGTAAAAGGACAAGACAAAGTACACAGAAGAGAAACATTTCTAACCATGACTCAGGTCACAGTTAAAAAGCAGAACTGAGAACTAGCTAACTATATAAATGAACACTTGAGCCTCAGGTTACATTGAAGTGATTGAGAAGATGCTACAGTAATCTTTGCTGCTGCAAAGTTAGACTAATAAGTAACAGGAAAGTGTTTTTTTTGTTTGTGTTTTTTTTTTTTTTTTTTTTTTTTTAAAAAGAGTTCTAGAAGTACAACGCCCTTGAAAATTTTCTATTATTGTCATTATCAAATCACTACTTTGTCAAGGTTTCTGAAATATTTTCATAGAACTGCAGCCCAGCGTGTAGGAGAGAATGCCACTTGCACATGACCTGGGTTGCTTCCCTCTCTGATCTTAGCCACAAGTATTGCTTATAACACTGACAACAAAGTTAGCTATGATTAAATATTCCAGAATACAGGAGGCAGGCCAACTCAGAAGCCATTTTGGATGTAAAAGGGGAATACAAATGTGAATTCCTTGCATTTTACAGGCAAAGAGTGGGCCTTAAAAATAGGCTCCACAGGTGACATAAAATTACTTTCTGTATGGGGGCTGAGCAATTCCAGTCTGCAGCAGAAAGTTGCATTTATCTCATTATCCAGCAGAGCATCAGAAAATATTTCAGCATCACTCTGTTGATACCACTGCACAAAGCATTAACCAGAAGCATTCTGATGTTTTCTTGCAAGCCCCTCACCTACTGTCCAATGCTAAAGATGCAAGCTCACGGGGGCAATAGCAATGTTTACCACATTTTGGTACAGTGCCAAGTGCTGTAGTTTTAATCTCATGACAACATATTTATGTCCTTTAGGAAAGGAAAGAATTCTCTTCTTTCTTGGAGGTATTTTTATTTTGGTATTAATACATGTAAGGCCTCTTAAATATTTAAAGCCAATTACTTTTTTTTTTTTTTTTTTTTTTTTTTTTAAGTCTTATTGTGATTTTTACTGTGATCTCTCTCTCTCTGCCATCAAGGCAGAAAACAACACTGAATCCTGAACATCACCGTATGATCTATCACTACCATTTCCTTATTACACACTAACATAGAGGTTTCACAAGCATTTCTACCCCTATCTACACATGAAACATCAAGTGTTCATTTCTTCACACATACCTGTGTGCAATGGTCCAGAACCCCAGGGTGTTCACCATCATTAAGGAAGCCAAGAAGAAGAAGAATCTCTCCAATTTACCTTCATGTAGCAAGTGGGGAAACCAGTTGCCTGGCAAAGCAGACATTTGAAATAGAATTAGTTTACCTTGCAGGATAAGATGTGGCTTGTGTGAAAGGCATGAAGATAAGTCTGTATAAGATAGTCACAGTTGTCTTGAACCCTTCTGTACCTATTTATACACAAGTTTTAGAAGTGCTAGAATTAAGGTCTTTATTTACATCTCCCATGCTTTTAACAGGCCCCTTTTCAAAAAAAAAGCATTTTTTAGTGCCTTGGGTGGTACTCCATTACCAAGATGCTACCTGACATTTTACTTTACCTTTTATTGCCTTTAACTGAGAATCTGCAACATGTGCTTGTCTTCCACACATTTGTTTTGCACGAATCACAGACCTTTTGCTTACCAAGGCTTTAGGCAACAGTGTCTGTGACATTCTGGCAGCATAGACTCCTTTCAGCAGAGGATAGTGACATATACATATGCACATACCTATATATACATCCAGAATCTCTCATACCTAAATTCTTGTCAGCTTTCCATGTTGCTCCTTACAAATTCAAGCTCAGGTGATAAATGATTACAATGGAAATCAAGATGCTTAACAGGAAAGCAATCCCCAGTCTGTCTACATCTGAAGACGATCAGTACCTGAAGTACTCTAATCAACTACAGTAAAACAAAACCAAGGTGAAAAAGAAACTACAGTAGATACAGAACATCAGAGAAAGGTGTACACTGCCATAACAACTTATGTTATTTGGTAGTACAAGTTGCCTTTGAAGAAGGAGAGGCTGTCTTCATTAGCAAGTAGTGAAGTACAACAGGAGCAATCGGCTGGAGCTGAAAATCTGATGTCCACACTACACACAGCTTAGAAGGGTTGTATCAAGCTAATTCCTGTTAACAGCTGGAACGCATCCAGCACAGACATTTAGGGAGTTTCGTTTCATCCAGAAGATTTTTTTGTGGTTCAAGACCACAGTGATGCAAATCAATGCACAAACACATCATCAGGAGATTCAAATCAAAAGAACACTCCTGATCTGAACTAACACACTAGCACTGATGCACCCAAAGACTCCCTTCTTCGTTCCCTCAAATTCTGGTACCAAGTCCTTCCTATCTACTTAGAATAGCTATTCACCATTTTAACTAGCTTAAAAGGGAGAGGAAGAAAAATAGCCTTCTATGGCATAGCTGTCCCATAAAAATCAAATAGTCTTAACCAATCTTTGGACCACTAATACCATCTTTAGCTATCCAATGCCATTCTTATCTTGTCAATTTATTCTAATTAGATTTGGAGAGAAAAAGCAATCAAAGGATTATGCATACACACATGTACATTCTTCTCTTTTCCTCCACATCTTGGCATTGTAAACACATTTCTTTTCAAAGCAGTTACCTCTAGCTCTCCTGGGATTTACAGGGAACACCTGCCATCAGTGCAGCAGTTTTCTCCCAACTCCTCCGCAGCTTGCTCTGTGCCATGTCACCTTTCTGCCTGTCACAGTGCAGCACCACCTCACCTGCGCGTGCAGTGTCTTTTGTAGCATTATCTCAAAGCCAGTTTTAAAACGTATCATTTAACATTGTCAGTCGACTGAGCTCCTATGTGCTATAACTTCATTTTAGTAGCTTATAAACTTGTACTGTCATAATTCACAATCAGGCAGTTTTTCATTTCACATCCCCCAGTGGCCAATAGAGCTCACAGAGAGAGCACGTGTATCTGATGAAAGGGAAAGCATGCATGGGGTTCGGTGCTACAGCTTGTCAAAGCAGAGTTCACACTGTCTGCTAGGTTATTTACATTGGCTAGCCTAACTATATGAGCAGCAGGAGTTTCCTAATGGAATGGAGTTTACAATGGAATCTGAACAGGAAAATATGCAGTTAAAAATAGTTCTGAGCTATATATATTTATATATATATTTAGCAGCTTCTAAGAGGACAGAGTGAAATGGACCTTGGAAACTGTTTTAATACTAGGAAAGGTGCCACACTGAAACATTGAAAGGGAGATTGGTTGCTTTTATCACGGTGAAATGGCAGCCTGGGCGTTAAGAGATCTGGGTTCTGCCCCCGCTTTACCACTGGCCCCTTCCAGGACCTGGGTCAAAGATGATTGATCAATAGGCACTTTCATCAGTGGGTACAGACAAGATAAATTTAATAATTTCCAGGTTTCAACCAAAAGTATTTGGTTCTCCGATCTTTTTCTTTTTAAAGGCTGTTGGTTTTCCACAGAAGAGGGGGCTGACCTGGACTACATTTTCTTCTACTTAGATACATTGCGCAGAGAATCCTCTGCTGGCACGAAGCCTTGGGAGAACAGCCATCCACACTGCAGCTTCAACCAGGTGTTTCAGGCAGTGAAACTACATTTAGGCACCTTACTCCTTGCCCCACTAAAAGCTTCCACAAGCCATCTGCAGACCTTATGGGTCACTGGCTGGGGGTTTGGTTCGTATTTTCAGGATTTTACTCTAAGCCATTAGCATCAAGAACTTATTGGGCCAGTTTGTTTGTTTTTGATGGAATAAGATGTTTTTGACACTATTGTGTTTGAAGATTTCTGAACATTCGCATCCTTCAATCAGCATGCAATATGCTAACAATTCACTTTTCCCCAAAAGACACTGCCTTTGGGTTCTGTCAATCCTTTACTTTTCTATGGAGATTGCCAACAGAAGTGCCAATTACAAGGTTGGTTTGTCACATAGATAATTGCTCACTGGGAATTAAACTTTCTACAACAAGCTCCTGATTTCCATTTTTATTCCAACAATGGAAATGCTCAGTAGCATGAATCACCACAGAATCAGAAGTTTCCTTTAGCCAAGTATTTTAAAGAGCCTTTTGCTGTTGGCTAGAGGTGAATTGGTTATGCATTTCATGGCAAATTTAGAATAAATTAGAAGACTAAGCCTGGGGAGAGCCTAAGTTCCTCAAGCCTGCTACCATACATTGTTAAAATAAAATGCCTGGTAAACTTCCACTGACATTAAGCAGTCCTATCAATTTTATATCAAAAATGCTCAGACAGTACAAGGAAGAATATTATACAACACTGAAAAAAACACCTGATCCTACCAACACAGGCAGAGAAGTAGGTGAAGCAGCGACTGGGACAAACACAAGAGCATTTTCCTATGCTGCTGGTGGTGGATGACAAATACTGACAGTCAGATACTGGTATAAGCCATGAAAAGTTCTGTGGAAATGACCATAGCCCAGTTTTTCCACATATACTAGTACACACAAGGGAACTGTTATGATGATGACACCCTTAAAGTTTTCAAGGGATTCATAATGAAGCCCAAAGTTACATAAGAAAGGGTTCGCTTTCTGAATATCATCATATTTAGCATTGGGAAAAATTGAGAAGACAGCAAAAGAAACATAAGGCAGAGGTTAGCCTGTTATGTACAATTCCCACATTTAACATAATCCCGCAACCTAGACTGTAACTATAGAAAAATGTAATTCAGGTCTTAGAAAATAATTGTATCTCCTTCCATCACTTCAACAAGTTAGCAGGTATATATTTCATGTTTAATCATATCCAAATTAAAGTCTCAGTCTGCCTCTAATCCTTAATAGCTAAATAGGCACCAGTGGACACCACCATCTGGACTGCAAGCAATATCATCACTGGTATTTAGAATCACACAAGGCTCCAAACTGGAAATAGAAAAAAAAACTTTATCTACATACAAATGTGTCTGGGGCAGTTTCCTTCCTCTGACATTCCCCCCCCCATATTTACATTAATATTTTTAGAGAAAAGTATTTTGAAATGATTGGCATAGCAGGACAGGTTGTGTCTTGCATCTTCTGTTAAAATGTTAGGAGAGGTAAGAGATCCAAAAGAAAGCAGTTTCCCAGCTTGTACTGAAAATATCACTGTCACCCATCATCTGTTTGCACTCGTCAGATTATTTTTTTTTTTTAAGTCTTATTTTATCGTATTCACACCATCCTCCATAGATGCGTTAAAAATGATTAATGCAGCTTTGACTGTGACTGATATTTGATCAACTTTGCCAATAAAAACCTAAATAAAATTCTAAACTAGTGACATGAAATAGGATATAAAAAGGTTTAAATAATTTTCTCAACATGCTGTTCTTCAAAATATACACAGGAGGATATTCTTCACTGTATCCTGAATTGCTTCATAGCAATCATGGTTGCATTGCTTAGATATGGGAGAACCAAGAATAGCCTTGGCTCAGGTTCTAGTGAAACAAGAATCTTTGGATGAGGCAAAAGCACCCATAGCCCAAGAGTCACATGCTAAGCCTTGTTAAGTCTTACAAAAAAAAAAAACCAACAACAACAAAAAAAAAAAAAAAAAAAAAAAAAAAAACATTGCATAAACACTCATCTTCTTTCAGGATCATTTTGATCTTTCGGTATAATTAAAACAGTTTAGCTTTTCAGAAAAAAATCAGAATGGTTTTCTTACACCCAGGTTTCATAAATTGTCCAAGTACTGAGTGTTTTAGAAGCTCTTAAAACAGAGCTGGAAAAATAAATGCAAAGAGTAAGAGCTTAATTTATGTCATTTGACCTTATCTGGCTTCAGAGAGCCATTTTATTCTCTGAAGTGGTGACTTTAAGAAGTTTTGTTAAGTAACCATTAGTCTTTATAAATTAAATAATTATTACTTTGCTCATGTTAAGATTTTCACCACAAGCATCAAAGAACACCCCATAAGAAGCACAATGGAAGAGTTTGAAGAAATACAGAACAAGTGAATTTCATAGGAAATGTTTTCTTTCAAACTAGAAGAAAAACAAAACCAAGTCTAAACATCTCTGGTTTTGTTACACTCTACCCAGCTTCAGAAGGCTGATCCCAGGCCTACTTTGACCTATGACTCACCAAGACAAAAAGTCTCTTGGGGTGAGATCTCTTCAGTCTGGAGGATTATAACAAAGTAAGATACAGGAATATTTCCACTATTATCAAGCTGTGAACTGTGGCAGCTTGGAACAGTTTATCTCACTCTAGCAGGTGCAAACCAGGAAAGAGATACCCAGTGAGGTTCTATATATTTTTAGAAAAAAAAAAGAGGCCAATAATATGTTTGTTTACATACTAATAGAAGCCTTAGAGGTTACTTTTCCTAACTAGAGGAACAGAGCAATCATGAAACATCTTTCATTATATTTTCCCTGTAACTTTTCATGTTTTGCAGTGGAGTTTCTCTGTTTAGGGGTTTATTCAGTCAACACCTTAATCTGAATACAAACTATTGCTGAATATCTTTGGAAACTCTAAGAGTGACTTTTGCTCAGGATGACAGTGTGATTAGTCCACCTACAGTAGTGGATAGGAATATAGGAGTAGCAGGGCATGTCTGCCAATATATGCCCAAAGGCATAAGTTAAATCTTTCATTTTTCCCCCTATAAGCTAAGTGGAGATCTTTGCCATACAACTTCTTAAAAGTGAGAAGTATTTTAGAAAAAAGAAAAAAAAAAACTTCCCCAGTTTGCTTGAGAATCTTGAGCAAAAAGGGTTAGAACATGGAATTGCATTCTGACAAGTTTATTTGGCCTCACTCAGGATAAAAATTCGAGAGCTCTGGATGTTTCTTCTGGAAAGAAACATTTTCTTTTTGAATAATTATTTTCATATAGACTTACAGGAAAAAAAAAATCAATGATATAGAGTTGGACAAAATCTACCAAATTGTAAACCAAATACAAATGCCAAGTTTCCTCTGGTGCTTTATATAAATATTCTATGAAAGAATAAATGACATACGTTGCACCACATAGTCAAAATGTTTTGATGCAGACATCATGCTTTTTTTAAAAAAATTTTTAATTCTATCAAAAATAAAAATGAAGTGAAATATCAACTTTGGAACAAAATGTTTCAATTTTATCAAAATTAATAGCTTCCTTACTTTTGGGGGAGAGGAAAATAGAGGGGAAAAAAGTTAACACAATCTTTCTCGAAATGTTAATTTTGTTGAACCCTCATTATTCAATGAAAAATTTATTCTACTATGGAAATTCAAGCAGCTCTGCTCTCTGCCATAATGTCTTAGTACTTAATGGTTCTTTGCCTGATTCATTTGGGTAAGCATTCCTGCTTTTTAACCATCTCCAGGTGACGCTTTTGTGCCTGGTATTTAAAGTATTTAATTGAAGTGTGAATTTAAGAACAGGCCCTATTTCAGATATGTAAACAAAGGTATCCTTGTCCTTCAGCTCAAGGACTCAAGTGCATTATTTTTTTAATTTACTTCTGAAACAAGTCTTCTATGTATTGAAAGAAGATTTATCAGCAAGGGAAAAAAAAAGCTTAAACCCTTTGCCTTTCTTCAAAGTCAGCAACCCAGAGAAGTTTCTAGTTCAGGGCTTGCATTAAATACTCTTTAACAGGATGAATCTGAAATAACTCATCTTGAAACATCAATTTATCTGAGAATGGCAGATATTTGTCTGGAGAAGGGTGAAAACAGTGAAACTATCTTGTCACAGATTCTTGTTCTTCCAGTAGCTGGGGAAAAGAGTCCATTTGCTAAAGCAGTAATCATGCTCTTGTGGCCAGAAACTTCCATGTGAGCCTGGCTAACATGATCATACTTGGCCATGAACATAAAAAGATGGATACAAGAACATTTATTTTCTTGTGTTCCAGAGAAGTATAGAGGTTAGAGGTGAGGGCTTCCTGCATGGTGCCACTCATTAATTACTCCACCTACCAAAACTAAGATAACTCATTAAAATTGGATGAATACAGCTGCAAGGCTATTTCCTATCTTAATTCCATCTTAATTGTGAAAGCAAATCAACTTTGGCATCTCCTTTAATTCTGATGTCTAATTCTCCAAATCAATAATCAATGGGATTAGCAAACTGCTCAGGAACACCAGTCATGGGCATGCTCTTACCTTGAGTGCCTGTGTGGGCTGTCTGAACAAAGAAAGCTCCCATAAAGCAGCCAGCTCCATTGAAGAGAGTTAAAAAATGCATGGAAATACCTCGAATTCTTTCTGGCACAAGCCAGAATGATAGCAATGAACCTTTAAAAAGGAAGCAAATACAGTTACAGGTTGTTTTTGCTGTTTTTGTTTTAAGTGATAGTAGAAGATCGATGAGAGGAAAAAAAAATCCAAAGTGGGGACTTCCGACATTTTACCAATAGAACCTACCTGAAGCAGAAGGGCAGTCATGTGTAGGTATGTACACTATTAAAATGGATTATCTAAACTGTTCAAATAAATCTCCATAATAAACCACCCTATATACCACTAATGATATTCACAAGCACATAAGTTTTCACCCATTCACTTTCACCTTTTAAAAACCTGAAGCTTACGAAGACGAAGAAAACCACCATCACAGTCATGAGGGGTAAAGAAAGCAGATGGCATATTTAACTACAGGACCTTACATGCAAGAGCCAATGCAGCAAGGCCACTGGTGAATGCTTCTGAAGTTCAGAGCATGCCTTAACTTGGGTAGTTAATTTGCCTTAGTTAAAGCTGGATAAAAATCCCATACAGAACCCCCACGGGTCACTAGCTACTTTAAGAGCTGTTGTCTTTCTTGTCAGAAGACTAAACCTGAAAAAGCACCAACCTGGGGGGGGGGGGGGGTAGCTGTAGCATGCAATAGTAGTATGGATTACTATAGTCCCACCAGTTGTAGTTTGGCTAAACTAGGTTAGAGTAACAGTAAGCATTTCTAACAGCTGTTCTCTTTGAGCAGCTTTCCCTGGTCAAAGCCTCTCACTTCCTTATCTCACACCTTGAGCTCTCAACCACACTAGCTCTCCAAGCCCCAAGCCCCAGTGTCTCCCAATCTGCTTTATTACTCAACTTTGAATGACCTCCAGCCTGAGAAACTTGTTAGCAGAAAAGCCTATTTAGATGCTGAGTTGCCTGAAGCATTACTGAATACAAATGAAACTTGAAAATTACCATCTCCCACCCTTTTAAATTTGGATGTCCAAATGAGAGCATTGGAAACATTAAAAAAATTTTCAAAAGTACCATGGGCAGTGCTTTTTCCTCATTCATAATAGGAACCAAAAGCCTGAGGACAAGAGAAAACAGGTGAGCCTAGGACACCATCTGTAGGAACAACAGTACGGTCTGAAACATTGGACAGTCAGTGTCCTAGCTACTTTAAAAGTCTCTAAGAGCCTAGAAGGTGCTGGGCTGTGCTTTTTCTTTGTTTGTTTCCCTCATTCTCCCCCAAACCAGGGGTGCAAAGCATTCATCTTGACCAAGTTCTGCTTGGTAATTGTATCCTACTTATGTAAATTATCCCTGCTGTTTCAATTGCATGCTCTATTCCTCACTTCTCCCACAGTGCTGCTGTGAACTATTAACCAGCTGCTGCATTTCACCCTGGAGATTATTGCACTTTGTTGGTGGGTGAAGTGATCCCCAATATATCCTTTAACTAACAGAGCACTTTGTTACAAGGCTTCCCATTTCTAACTGCTTTGAGGAATGATGACAGGCAGAAATGTTCTCTCTGGAGAAACCTGCTAACCCTTTGTAGGGCAAGCAGCTACAGTGCACCTGATTGCTTGAATACTGGCAGTGCACCACAGCTGCTGTGGCCAGCAGGACAGCTCCACATCACCAACCTCATGCACTGTGGTAGCAAATGCCTGCTGCAGTGTTCCACCAGACAGACAACACTCCCTCAACCCCCTCTTTTTTAAGCACTAAGCTTCAGGAAAGTAATTTCCTTCTTCAAAACAAGCTATGGTTGCAAATTCAAGCTGTGTTATCTTAAATTCTAACACTGTGCAGGAGAAGAGTTCTATTATCATTTTATTTATTTCTTTATAACAGAACTTCAGCATTAGCAAAACATTAAAATACTGGTATTATGTATTCTTAAAGATACACATGCTACTCAAGGCAGGTGATTATGCAAACCTCCTATCAACAAGATAATGAAATAAATCATATAAACACAATTGTAAGTATCAGAGCTCAAATGTAGATAAAGAGTTCAATATGTCAAATCTAGCTCCTCTAACTAAGCACTTCAAAACCAAGATACTTCCTCACTTCCTTCTAATTACGGGTGCGAACATTTCTGTCTTCAACTTGGATCATGTACTTCCAGGCCAAGTAAATTATTATGATAATTGAATTTGACCTTCTGCATAATACAGCAGTAAAATGTCAGGAAAGGTGAAACAACTATTTCAGTGTCTAGGCTGTCATTAACATTGATGCAGATTCAGTGAATGGTTCCTCAACAGCAATTCAGTTCAAACTGAAGTAGAAAACTAGAGCTCAGTTTAGTTGCAGGAATACAGATGCCCACTGCTACCCAAAATGCTCTAGTGTGCCTCAGCCATCTGCATGGTGCTGCCCCATAAGATGCAGAACGTATTGCAGAACCGTGCTCTACTCTAGCAGCAGCTGGAGGCCAAGGTAGTAACATCAGGAACCTGCTTGCCCCATGTGCACATCTTTGATGCTCCATCATAAAAGGTGCCAGACATCTACCTGTGGGCAAATTAATGTAGGCCTGCATCTCCACTGACCACAGTACTACTACAGAAGTAGCAAATTTCAGGTACCTACCTTTATTTTTTTTTTTCCATGCAAATCTCAAACTCAGACTTAGCCACAGTGTTCTTGAATCACACCTATAACTGCAGCATTTCATAAGATGCTTAGTCTTTATTTTAACAGGGAATGCACTACTTTGCTTCCTACCACACTCTAATGATCATCTTTAAAAAACAAACAAACAACAACAAAAACACAGTATCAAGCCTCTTCTAAAGGCTAACGTCATCTTCCAGTCATTGAACTTTTGTTCTGTCCCATTGTGCTAGATAAGAGCCTTATTCTAACAGAAATTTTATTTTCATGCAGAAGCATGAGAAGACTGTAAGCAAGCCACCTCCTACCTTTTGTTGTTGTTAAGCTAAACAGTGGTCACTTTTTTTTTTTTTTTTAAACTCAGCCTGTAACCTAGAAACCACATAACCTGTCAAGAAACCTGTCTCTGTTAAGTACTTCAGAGCTATCTGATGAAGAGGCATTATTGAAAAGTGTTGAGTATTTAAAACTAGGGAAATTACCCTTTTAGTGGCAGACCATGACCTGCTCTAAGTAGTCTTACAGTATAATAATGAAGCTAAGATTTTTTTAAGAGCAGAAAATAGATTTGAATATTTCTGTGGTTGTACTGGAACAACAGACACAACCTGTAAAATTAAATGCTTATGGAAATCAGCTAGTTCATAACTTTACCTGTGTCTATTTAAATGAATGTTGATTAGATTAAAAAAAGAGATCAGTATTACAAAAGTAACCTCTGGATGGTAGAACACTGGTAAAGACTGTGTGCTCCTTAGGAAACAAATCTCTGGAATGCCAGTGCAGTTTTGGAAAGATAAGTTATAGAAGGAAAAGAAGGTTCATATTTGTAATCAGGAGTATGTCTACATAGTCTATGGATGGTAAGTGAGAGATAAGCTGTGCCTGTGCTCTGCGAAACAGGAATGTTTATCTCTAGCTCCATTACATAAACTAAGACATCATGCTCTGTGTAGGCATCTTTACATGACTCCTGACTGTAGCACAAACACAAGTCCTGCATCTACCTACAATATTCCTCAAGTCCACGTCAATTGAATTGTGGTACCCACCTGCATATGCTCTATGTTAATGAAAAACTGTAATTTTATTAGCTGGGTTCTCAAATGAAAAGGGTTAAGCTAAATTACTTCACCTTGCTTTGGCTGTGGCCTGAAAGGGCTCAAAGACTATAACCACAGCTCAATTGTCACACATGTGTTTGTTCAGTCTCAGGAAAATCAGTTACAAAATAGTTGAGAACAGACAAGATGAAGAGACCTCAGGAGCTCATTTGAATCATCCCACTGCCTGACCAGCTTCCACTTCAAGTTCCAGATCCCACCACTCTCATCATCCCCTTCTGCCCCCCCCCCCAGTGGTGGATTACATCTGGCTGGTCTGCTACAGAACCTTCCAGTTAATTTGGAACAACATTGCTCACTCTGCATTACATCCAGCAAGACAAACCATGTTACTTCAAGCAGGTAGAGCATAGATCTGCTCATTAAGCCTGTGGAATAGAGTCAGGGATAAAAATATTACATGATAGTCTAATTACTTTTAAGAATTGATATCATTCTTTGAGAACCAGGACACACTGGCTATAACCTATTAATTTTTACTTACAGGAAGGTGTTACCAAGGCTTCTGCCACTCCGAGTAAGACATACTGAGGAGTTAAGTGGAAGCAAGGCATGGAGGAGACCAGGAGAATCTCCTCAGAAAGGGTCTGTTCCACCTGAGGGAAATGCTTTCGGTGTATTTCAGAGAAACCAGCAACCATCACAGAAAGTGCAGCAGATAACTGACCTACAACTGGGTAAAGAGCACAGAGAGTATTCACTAAGTTTACAGTTACAGGATTACCACATATTTACAGTGAGTCAGAGACCCAGTGCATGCAAAAGTAGTGTAAGATATTTTTTTTATGTTGTTGGTTTTGTTTTAATTCTCTGCACAAAGAAACAGATTAGAAAGTATGTCCTACATCTGCAAGCTTAATTCTAAATCTATGATAAAAGGACAGCAGCTCAGCACACAAAGAATGTAGTGATGCAGAACAAACATGAGAGGAAAAACCTCTCTGAAGAACAAACTCAAAAAGAAGATTTCATAACTGTAATTTTTAAAGACTATGTGAGTTAAGAAGAGAAGAGAGCAAGAAGGGAAGGCAGTTTTTCCAGATATCACAAAGGATTGGGTACCAAAAGCAGAGGGAAATTCTCCAGTTCAAGCAGCTGTAAAATTCTGAAATATACATATACACTGTATGCTTTATCCCTTTGTTTTCTGTACAAAAAATAGTAGTCCAGTCACTTAAGCTACTAGAGTTGCACGCCATTGTAGGTGGGAGAGAAAAAGTTAATCACTGCAGACCACATATCAGGAGATCAAGTGTTCCTACATTTTTCCCTTTCCCTCCACTAGAGTTCTGACCTGTGTTTGAAAGTGTTAATGCATTTGATGGGCTGTTTAACATCTTAGGATCAGCTGCATTACTAGAAGAGAGAATCTTCTGCTTTTTAAGTGCTTGCACCTAAGACATTAGTTGCCTCTTTTCTTCAGTTGTGCTGAAGTATCAGCGCATGATCCAAAATACCGTGTTCAATATATTACTGTACATGCAAATCATGGAGTGATACCAGCTGCCTTAGTGGTAAGGCATAAGCACCACACAAGCACAGGAACAAAGGACAGGGAAAAAAGCTGCATGTGTAGCCTCAGTGCAAGACAAAACTTCCAATAAGCTACCAAAAGGATCTAGAATTGCTTTAACCTGAAACATTTAACCTTCTAATGTTTTGATCTCCCATTGATTTTGAATAACTTTGCAATTCCTCAGCCCTTAAAAGCTATGATATAAGTACAGACATGAGGATTTGTTTTCTTTTGACAACTTTGGCTCAAATACCCAGACCACATATTGTTTCCCTCTTAAGAGGACTCATCTCACTTCATGACTGGTAACAGTTACACTTATTAGCTCTGACATTGACAATCAAAAGTTTTGTTTCATTTTATATTTATATTATGTACTGAAGTCTGACTCTTTGGGCATTAGGACAGAAGGGGCAGAAAATTCAAGGCTAAGGCTCCTTAGCTATATGCCACCTTGGTGTGGGTACCATCAGCCTGGAAAATATATCAGCTACATTTGTGTTATCAGAAAGCCTGCTGGAATTGGAACTTTGTACGTTTCCCTCCTTTTGTCATTTCTAGACAATGGAGACCACAGTTCCCATGTCAGAAGTCATGTGCTTCTCACTTGGTACTAATAAATCTCTCCATGCTCCCACAATTTTTGTTGTTTTTTTGGTTGTTTTTGTTTTTAAAATGTCTAGCTACAGTTTCAGTAAGAATGATCTACTCCCTTAACTCTCCATGTAATCACAAAAGCATCAACATTGGCTGTAGGGAAGCAATGAAAGGCCTGGCTATAGGAAGAGCAAAGCTGCAGCAGTCCAGTATCCTGTGGTTTTGAGCTACCAAACATGTCCTCCTTAGTGAACAAATTGACTGTAACTGATGGACAGCTATCCAGCAAAGACACGATCCATTCTCTGCTGAATCTTCTGTACTGCTGGTTAAATCAAGCAGCATAATAATCTAAAAAGTGGAAAAGCCCTAAATTTTCCAAAAACTAATTTTTCATGTCCAAGTACTCAATATATTTGCAACACAATCTAAATTCACTTTAAGATTTTTCATATTTGTTGTATCATACCAAATTTACAAATAAACCAGCAATTTCAGAGAAAGTAACATAGATTGCAGTTTTCACATGGATCTTATTACAGAGCAATCAGATAGTTCAACATTGTCTTATGGCTCATCCTTGAATAATTTCCTGAAACTTTCAGTATGTTAAGAATATAAGTCTTCAAACTTCCCTCTATTTCAAAGCTTGCATTAAAGTGTAGTTGTAAACTGGCTTAACACCAACATCCTATTTATAATTTCTTTTTTTTTTTTTTTTTCTCCTGAAAATAATTGTGAACCTAATTAACTGTTGGCAAAAATACTGGCACTTAGAGGTCTACCATATTTGCAGTTGCAGTCATATGCTTGGATATCTGAAGGCATTGCCTGTACTCATGGGTATATTTTATGCCTCAGGTAATTTATCACCTCTAACAGGAGGGTATTTTAATAAATGAAGCTATTAAGGATAAACCACTGCATATATTCTACTTCTGTTTAACATAACAGGATACAACATTAATAGTAACTTGAAGTTTCCTTGGTTTTAAGAAAAAACTATAATCTGAATGTGCTTTTTGTGGTTTAATGCAGATGTTATTTTAAAAACTAGGGTAATTGCAACCTGCTGCGTTATATGCATCTGGTTTATATAAAACTTAATAACACTCTTAATTAGGCTAATTTAGTCAGATTAATACCTGTGTGTGTCAGTACTCACTGTGCTGCTTGCCATGGGGCACAGAATTAATAGTAGCACACTGAGAAAATAGTCGTTTATAAATATTTTTGTCTGAGTTTTATAATGCAGGCCAGATGATAAAACATGTAGGAAGTTTAATGAGTATCTCCAAAAAAGAATAGTTTTAAACAAACGTAGAATGGAAGCTGCTTTTCTAGTACAATTAGATGTAGCTGATATCAGTAGGTAAATGTTTAGGATCCCTCCAGATCCCAGAACATCGGAGGTCTGGGGTCAGGGACAGGGCAATGGAAAGACAGTAATGTCAAAGGAAAGAAGCCCGACTTTGTAGGGCACCACCCATATTAAAGCCATCATTGCTTCTAGGCTATGAATTTCTGTGAGATGAGCTCCAATCCACAAGTCTGAGCTTACATGATTACTGATGAAAATGTTGGAACTAATAAAAGAGAAGACTTCACACTATTTCTATGAGAAAAAGATAACACTTCAGCTCTGGAGATCCCCCTCTGCTTCACGTTATGGAAGTGAAGCATGCAAGATGTGTTTAAGTTAAGTTTCAGTTTAATAATTTTGTTTATTAAAATCCTGGACACCTAGACAAGTATTCCATATTGGATATTCAAATTAAAATTATAGTGCTAGAGAAGCACTTCCATTTCAGATGTTGAGCCTGCTCACTGAGAACAGCAGCCCAGTGATACACATTGGTTTGTTTTAGACAACTGTCTGTATGTTTACTATTGCTTGCCAGTTCTAAAAACACATATTGCAGACAGAACTAGACAAAAGTCGTCCCCCCCCGTCCCCCCCCCCACACACACTTTGGATTCAGCTAAAGAGTCTGGAATGAACTATAGCGGTGACAACAGTTTCTTTCTTAAAAGCTGCACTCCTAATATAAAGTCAGCATAAAATATGCAAAGATAGCCTCTTTGTGTAGCTTAATTAATCAAATTCACCATTTTAAGGAACAGTACCTTTCTTAAGATATCAGAGAGCTACTAACTGAAAGAACCCCTTCCCCATCAAAAATAAAAAACACACCACCTTCTGAAGAAAATAAACTTTCCAAAGTTAAAGGCTATGTAAACACGTAGAAGATAACCAAGTTGAAGTCCCAAGTTAAAATGGTTAGTACTGTTTTTCTCACCAGCTCCTCAAGATGACTTCTAACTATCTTCAAGTGTTTGTTTCAATGCCTTGTATTGGTCAGAAGAGTATTTATCACCTTCCTAAACAAGAGTTATGCATTTTTTCCTTAATATATATATTTTTTTAATAGGACTGTTTACTAAAATTTCTTTGAAACATTCATCCCAAAGCCATCCCCAAACAAGTCTAGCTTAATATCTATAATTTGAAATAATTGTATAAGATCATTATCACCTAACAAAGTTTCTCTTCCAAGAAACAATGCATATAAAAACTGTGTAAACACATGGGTTTTCTAACGTACCAATATAAATTGTAGGAGAACGTCCACTTCCCTTGGAACTGAAGAGACATGAGTTAATGCATTCCAAAATAGGAACAAGAATCAGTAGTGGCACGATGCTTATTACATTCATTGCTGCAATTGGCAAGACAAATCCACTGAAGTTCAAGTTGGAATTCATGGTTTGAAGATAATATCCTGACGGAATCTGTATTATGGAATACAAACCAACTTCATTAGTATACCAGTTACCTTTCATGGATAGGATTGTTATGTTTTGAAACTTCTCTAACCCTTTTCCTTCTGAAAAAGTCAGAAAATCAATTACCTATCGACCAAATGGAACAACCATTCACGATAAAAAGACTTTCAAATGGTAATATTCTCATTCTCTGCTAGGATTTAACATTTTTAACTTATTTCCTTTACTCCTCGCTTAAAAAAAAAAAAAATAAAAAAAATCTAAGCATCAGCCCGTCAGTTCATATTAGCTCTAACTAGGAATGATCAAATAAGCTATCAGTTAACACACTAAATAATTCTGCTCAGTGCTTTAAACACTCTGTGAAGAAGTCACTAACAGAACAGAATTCCCTTTTCATTTGAGAATAACAGGATACAAAGATGTTTTGAATTTCTAATTGTGTGCTCTAGGTCAGAGAAATTTTTAGATGCTCTTGCCAGCACATGGCTTTAAAATCTACATGGATTTGGCCACAGTCTTAGAAGCAGCTTAGTGTGACTGACAGCCATAGCAGGTATACAAAGGGCTTCATTTTACCTCTGGAACTTAAAACCAGAAACCAATCATCAGAAGATGAGCAACCCACCAATGGCAATCATCTATGAAGTTACGTAGACTTGTGAGACCCTCTCTCATTCCAAGAGCGAATAGCTCTTCCTGCTTGTGTGAGCCTACAGATCTGTTGAGTTTATTTATACATGTATAAAAGCCCACATTTGGTTCTACCAACCAATTTTTCTGCTTGTGTTTGAGGAAGCTTGAAATTTCAATGCTTAATTCACCATGTGAAACACACAGTTACAACCCACTCCATTTCACAGACCAATGGGAAAAAGAGGTAACTTGAGCAATTCAGTCTTGACAGAGCTGGATGTAGAACTGATTTCTGTATTCTCATTTCTGCTTTCAGTACACTATAGATTTCTGCAGTATCCTGCATGGCATTTCAGCATGACTGGCAATGACAAATACAGTTAGAATATTATTTATAGCTGTCTGAAAATTCAAGTATAGTTTATAATGCAGTTCATCAAGGGTTACCCATCAACAGCTATATTCAACCCTGGTCACTGGAAGTCTGTTCAGTGACAAAGAATTACTCAAGTGCTAGCTCTTAATAAAAATATTTTCACTTATATTTCACCTCTAGAAAGAAATATAAATTGTAAAAAGGATGAATAAATGGCAACAGAACTGTGAAAAATCAGAACCAAGTCAAATTTTGCTGATTCCTCATTTCCATTTCCTATTGCAAATCAGAATTGACTTATTAATAGGAATTAAATTATCATCAATGTGAATCACAGGCAATGAAATCTGTTAACTTAATAATATGTAGAAAATATTAATCTTTATGAAAAAAACATTGATCAATTGCCTAGTTTAAGAAAGAGCCTTAGACGTAACAGAAATTCTGCTGAAAGTACTCTTTCAGTAGTGCAAATAGTCTTCTCTTTCTGAAATATATTCCTGGATATTACAGCTCTGATTTATTGATACCTGGTTTTGTTTTTTATCTAGTCATTAATGCATCACTTCAGCCATGGGGAGGGATATATATATATATATTTTTTTTCCTCCTTCCCTTTCCTCTCTTTTAAATTCCTGGCATGGATGGGGGAAAAGAAGAAAGAATGAAGCAGATGGATAGGAATGTAGAATGATGTCAAGAAAGTGTCAATAAAACAGTATGTGTTACATATTTGTAAAAATTTCCTTAAGCAGCCTATGCACGCATTTTAAAACAAATAAGTAAAAATGAATTACTAAACCAGCTCAAATTTGTTATGCCAGTTGCCAAAAGGTAAGCTGCTTCAAACTCCTGCTTAGCCAGGATCATCCAGTCAGAAATTAATCTGAAGGAATCATGTCAGCTTAAGTAACTTCCTGACACATTTACATTACATACACTCAAAAGTGGTAAGACTTAAAAGTGGAAAGAGTCACATAACCTGGAAGAGAGGCTTTGAAAGGACTGTTTCTTTCCACAGATGGAAAACCATCCATATACAGCATAGGTACACCAGCTGCATAATCCCACCAAAACAGTAGATGAAATATGCAACTAAAACAGCTAAGAAAGATTTATGTCTTGCCCCAAAGTGAGTAAACATTTGAAAAACATAATTTCCCAGTTTCTTAGAAGAATGCTGAACCTGAGTCTCCAATAACATAACAAAGCAGTATGAGGAGCACAAGACTCCCTAGCACTAGATGTTTCAACCAATAAGGATGCATATAAATGAGCAGCAAGAAGCCAAACAAGCTCCTTCACAAGTCTTGATGAAGGTGATTTTGCTTATTTAATGAGGTTAGAGGAAATAAAGTATCATCTCAGACAATAGTACTCTGGAAAGTGGTTCAGCTGGCAAAGAAACAGTTAAAAAACATGCCTGGAAACACTGTACTAAACACATTAATCTTTATCAATTTGATTTTATTTTTTTTTTAATCTGTTTACTCACCTGCATAATACACGTTCTGTATAAAATTTGGAAAGCAAACAGTGGGAAAAGCCTGGCAAGTGACTTTGTGCTTTCCACTTGAATCTCGCTGTAATGACCACCATAGTTTTCCTTGGCGTGATCTAGCCAGTTTGTTACACCTCCACCAAAGTAGCGATACCGCACACAGCAAGTTTTCAGTGCACTAGCAATTACCCCAAAAGTCGTCAGAAGGGAACTGTCTGAAAACAGAGATATTAGCCATTGGTTTATTTCTATTTGATGTCAAAATAAACAAGACAAACAAATCACTTTGGAATAGAAAATATAATCCAACATATTTGCCCTTATGTCTTTGGGAAAGGGGGAAGAAAATAAGTCTGGATCTGTTCAAAAGCATTCTGTTTTGAAATCATTTGATTCACTACTTAAGAGGAAAAAAAAAAGTAATGCAGCTGAGCATCCACAGAGACAGAAGAAAGTGCCTTTTACTAGCAGTTATTTAAGGCACCATGGCAATTTGTTGTTGTGGTTGAGAAGGTAAAGTATTACCCTCCTTTGCTTTTGCTTTCTATCGATTGAATGATGTTAGTTTTCAATTCAAGACAACAATGAAATATTGCATATCTGCTGGAGTACAGCAAGGAGACAGCAGTAACAAAATGAGAAGGAAAGGGAGTCCTAAACAGAGCTGATGGGATAGAAAATCTTGAGGGATGCATTTTAAAGCCAGAAATGTTATCTCAGGACTTCCAAGTAGCACGCAGTGGGAGAGGAAAAGTTTCCAATGTATTTTATTTTATTTTATTTTATTTTTTTTTTCATATTAAAATTTGCCCACAGGTTACTGGGCTTGGGAATTGCTTACTTATTCCTGAGACAGTAGAAACAGAAATAAAACATATTAGCTTTGGGCTCAAAGATGCAGACTCATTTACTTTTGGTAAGTTGCCCATCCGTGAGAGTTGGGGTTGTAGCATGTCTCTCTGCGTTTCTGAAGTGTTTAAACACTACAGTAACTTTTTTTTTTTTTTTTAATACATGCTGTCTAAACATTAAGGTGAACCAAAAAGATTGTAGAAGAAAAAAAAAAGCGTCTACACTATTTCTGGTGGAGAATATATTTTCTAGAAGTGTCCATCTAACACCTATTGTAAGTTCTTCAAATACTGAGAGTACTAAGGTAAGGAAATTAAATATAAATGTAATTAAACTAACTGTTTGGCATTAACCTGTGGACTGTTGATGTTGTTGAATGAAATCTGAAATAGAGAGCATTATCAAAACAAAAAGTGGATACAGATTTTACTCTGTGACTGTATTAGGCAAGTATTCTTACTGTTCACTGTAAATGTTGCTAGAGTTTAGGATCTAGAATATTTCAAAAACGAACCTTTCAAGAATGAACCTGAAGACAAAGTAGTCTTTAGACTTCCAGGGTGAATTGACTAAGAAGATAATCAGAAAATAAGTGGGACTTAGGGATCTTATCAAAGTCAATTTGTTTTCAGAAGTAAAAAAAAAAAAAATGGTAGCAGAAAAAAATCTGTATCAACTCAAATTATTGGCATAGCTAGTAATTACATGGTTTTGGTCAAAGGAGTGATAATCTCTTGCTTCATCCTCTGTGACAGGCTGAACATTCATGAAGAAAGAATTAAATGAAATTATGCAGTGCTATTACCACTCTATGAATATTTGGACCCAGTCAGAGTTGAAATTAGGACATGCTCAGAGTACCCCCAAGCAGATACAGTGGATCTCTCAGACAAAGCAATACAACAGCTCTGTCCTAGTCTCAAATACAGTTATGACCATCTCTTTTCCTTTGGATTGGAATATGTAGGACAGGTTCTTCCTTACTTATTCTCATTGAAAGAAAGGCTAAAATACAAATAAAATCCTGACATATCAGTGCCTTTCCTAATGGATTAGCTGGGGCCCTCTTGAATGTAATTTCAGTCAAATACCTAGGAAACATCACTTTTATGAGTTATAACTGGAAAATACATTATTTAGGTGCATTTCTTAACATGGATTTCTAAACAGATTTATCTTCCTCGTTTACTAGAGGATATAAACTGCTTGATATTAGATTTCAGATAGCAACTTGAGCGATGCATAGACCTAATCTATATCAAGAGGTTTTTGCCAATTATACAGTTAGAATAAGTTCTAACTGTTCACCTGTTCTTTAAAAGCAAATAAGTAAATCCCACAGAACTCCACAGTAGTGAATTACTCAGATTACTCAAGAACACACTGAGTAGTTAAACATGCACTCTATACTTATATTGCAAATGTTTTCTTAAAAATATCCATCTCTACAGATATAAAAACTTTCAGAAAGCAACTTTCCTTCTCCATTATACTTCAGACCTTGGTTCTAATGTTCTGCTACTTCGACCTTGATGTAATATGAATATCTATGCTACTTTATTACAATAAAAATAAAGAATCCTATATTGCACCCTAGATGGTAGATGCACATTTCTTCCTCATCTCTGGTCATCTGCCAATCCTAAAAATTATAGCAGTGGGAAGAAATGCAAACGAAGTCCATGCTTGACAGCTGAACATAATTGGATGCATGATCCATATTTGAAGAGCTACCTTAAAATAAAAAAGGTAGCATATATAAGAATCCTGTAAGGTCACTTATGGATTTTAATAGCAGTTATGATGAATTTCATATTTAACCATCTTATTGGAAGTTACAAAGTATATTATCTTTTATTTTGACTATGAAGATAAAAACTTTGCAGATGTTAGTCTAGAAATAGGCATTCTACAGAAATGTGGAAAATATATGAAAAATTGAACAATGTTCATAGGGAAAATTCATTGGGGAAAAAAATTTCTTGAGAAAAAATATTCTGCTTGATTTATGGATGATTAGTGTCATCCAGATTAATGATGTCTTATCTTCAGGATTGTTACTTCACTTAGTAAAATTGAACTAGTTAGATGATAAACTACTACAGATTTAGTCCATATGAAAGTTTAGCCTGGGGATAGATACTAAATGTTTTTAGCTTCTCAGGTCGTAAAACCCTTAGTGAGTCCTAGAGAGCCAGACAACCACCATTCTCTACAAAAAGCTACCTAATTTGATGCTGGCCTTTAAAGTAGAGACCTGAGTCAGATATTATCATGATTTTTTTTTTTTTTCATGTGTGTGCATGCACACAGAGGGAATTCATTTCTTTGGGTTTGTTTGTTTTGACTAAATTTTTCTAGTTTATCACTCTGATATTCCCAGGTACTTGGTTTATGCATCCATTCCCTTGCATGCATATAGTACCTGCTCCTGTACAGACAACTGGTCTGAAGCTGTCTTGACATTGCAGAAGGTGTACATAAATTTACTAGACACCATACTCAATTTTTTCAGCCTATACTGAATCTGCATGTCTGTCATTACAGAGGATATTGTCAGTTACATAGAGACCCAAGTAACTACAGCCAAACAGGGTATTGTCAAAGAGCTTATTTATATGTGCAAGGTGATCTCTTCTATGAAAATAATCTCCAAAGATACTTTCTAAGAGACAGTTGCTTCTTACCTGTTTTGGGTTTGTAAATCATTTCACCACGCACCATGTGAATTGTGATCATGGCCATAAGTATGGACACAAAAGGGATAAGGAAACCAAGGTTCCTAGCCACAGACTGCTGGATATAAGAGATACTAACAAAGACAACTGCTGAATTTAAGTTAATCAACCAATAAAACCTAGTACACACAAAAAGAGAGAAGAGACAAAATTGGAGAAGCTGAATAATTTAGACTTTACAGAATATAAAATTTAAAACAATAAATTAAATGCACAGTAAATATAGCAACTGTAGACAGCATCACACATTGACACAGAAGTTGCACCAAATTTCACTTCAATGTTTCAGGTCCATGAGGTAAACAATTAAACTAACTGTACTAGGGTAGTGGAGCTGAACAAATTATCAGTCTGATACCAAAAATATCCTTCTGGATAGGAAGAATTAAATCAGCATTTACCATTTACACTTTTAATACCTGATAATGTAAGATGTATGTATGCAAAATAATGAAACCACATTTTAAGCTTAACAGAGAAATAACAGTGTATATAGCAACCCTTCAATTATTTCCTCTGGTGTGAAATAAAATATTTCCTCCTACTTGGGGGAGGTGGACTTCATATATTTAGAATAGCCAGTGATCTAATGTTCAGGTAACTTGCTTGGGGTATGAATTGTTTTGTAGCTCTGATCTATTGGCCTGGATTATGCAGACTGGAACAGTGAATTGTGTACTGTGAATGTCATGCAACAGTTTAATCACTTGGTAGTAGACTTTCACTTTCGGTCTTAGTCCAAAAAAAAAAAAAAAAAAAGCCTTAGTCCATGGAGGACTTTGATTAAAATATTAATTTATTGTGAAAAGCTTCTGCTTTGAGGATACCCCTTTTCAGATATTGCACCATACTTTTGGAAAATCCTTGGTGTTATATCTTATTTGCAAGACAAAAGGAGTGGATTTGTAGAGCCATTTACCTTGCATCAGGGACCCAGTGTCCACATTATATACATTGAGAATTTTACTTCACTATTGTTGTAATCTGATCCTACAGACTCAAAGCCTGCTAGTGGCTTGAGGGTACTAAATATATCATCATTGTTGTGGTTAGGTGTTCTAAAAGGTACCCAACTTCTGCACTCTGAGGTCTCCTCAAAAATGCAGTTCTGATACAAACTGAAATGTTATTGTGAAATGCCCAGAAGAAAATAATTTTATTAGAATGTCTTATGGGAATGTATTCATTATGGTAACTTCAGTAGTATTATCCATGTGACTTTTAAGAGTATTGTTAATGTTTATAGAGTATGGACTTTTTTTTTTTTTACTTAATAAAACAATGAAGATGAACTCAATGAATGAAAACAGATCTATATTTTAAAAAGCCTTGAAAATGTTCTAAAATTGAATTTTCAACACTTTTTGGATTCATTCTGAATACTGAATAAGTATATATTTTGAGTACTGAATAAGTATTCCTGCTACTTGAAATACTATTTGCTTTTATTTTTTTAAGCACATTGAGCTCTAACAATTTAAGTTTTGATTTATCTAGACTCAGACCTAGAATGAGAATGGGACAGTATCCAAGCTACATATTTTTCTGTACTAGAACTTTTTAGGAGGTGGTTAAATTTTTTCAGAAGCACTATGGAATTCTCTGAAAAGACAAGGTGAACCAAACAAACAGAATGAGTAGAATGAAAGAGAAGAGAAACACTACTGGTCCCATATTGTCTGATTTTTTTGTTTTGTTTTGTTTTTCAGCAAATCAGTAAGACAAGACAACACTGACAACTTATCCTTAGTTCGGACTGTATCCTTTGCACTTATTCTCTACTCCTGTAGACACAATTTGTTTAGGTGGCCACAGCCATAGATCATACTAGAGGTTAGGCCCAGGCCCTGATGTACAAAGCAGTTGTTTAATTCCATTCACAAAGACAATAGGTAATTACAAGTTTGTACTTCACTATTTCTTTTATCATTAACACAGTATATCTGATTTAAAAAAAAAAATAGAACTTGTTAAGAACATAGGCTAATCAAGAGTATGCAACCACTCTCTTTTCATCTATTATTTTAAAATTCAATCCTGTGAAAAACACCTACCAATAGAAAACAGGGTACCAAGGGATAATGATTATATTCTGAGAGATTATAACAAGATTAAGATCACTAGGAATATAACCCTATTTAAAAAAAAAATATCTTGAGATTGCAATCAAGGAGCCCTTCTGTGGATGTCATCACAAAAATTATTTTATTTCTTTAAAATCGCACACATGCCTTTCTTAATATTTCCAAAGCCCCCAAAATTGACCCATCTGGATTCCCCCAAGGAACTTTTTATTCATATTATGTCTCCTTTGTAATCAACACTGAGAAATGTCACTTTGATTAAACACAATTCTGAATGGCTAAGACCACAGTACACTAAATTCTCTAGAGCTATCTTTCAGAACAACTGATTGCTCTCCAGTCTTAATCTCCCAGAGTCTTATTTAATCAAAATGATGTTGCTAATTAAGGATTAAAACTTAGAATAGAGTAAAAAATAAGGATTTTTTTTTTTCCCATCTCTCCTATGGGCAGGTCAAGGAGGCAGAATCTGCTCTAAGGAGCTAAATAGTCTCATCCACCTTTGGTAAAGCTGCTTTATTCACTCAAGTTTGAATTTAATTCGAAACTCTGATATTAACATAATTGGAGGAAAAAAGAATAGCCAGGAGAGCCATCCCCAAAGTAAGAGAGAACTGATTCATAATCTTCATTGGTTCCTCAGCATTATATTGTCAATATGCAAATGTGCTCAGTTTTGATTCTAAAAGTGTGCATGCATAGGGAAGGGAAAGAAAAGGGGGCAGTTTAGAGCTTGTTTCACCCTGCCTTAAAGCAGGAATCCAGAAGTTCCCACTGATACTTCTTTGATCCTCATTCCACAGTTTAATCAGAAGTAAAGGTGAATGTTTAGTGCTATTAAAGTGGTAAATAAATACAAATATATGACCAAAATTGACCCCTCTGACACACAGAGAGGAACAGTTAATTTGAAACAAACAAACAAAAAACCGATTTTTTAGGAAGCATTTTACCTCCCAGAAATTTTTCTCAAAGTTTTTCTGAAAAAAATATGAAATACTCCAAATGAAACACCAATGTCAAATAGCTTATCTCATGCTAAATCTTCACAGTGGCTGAGCTGAAATAATACAGCAAATCCTTACACTTATTTTAGTAGTTAGAGGCTACTAACAATTCTTAGTTCCAATAAACCAGTGAACTACTGCTGTCACTTCTAAAAATTTATTCTTATGCAAATTTTAACGTATTATTGAATTTTGCCATCATCAGTGAGTAATAGCAAAATATCCTCAAGATATAGACATGTTAAAGGTAGAACATTGTATTCCGTTTGGTTTTCCTAACAGCAGCTAGCTTATTGAGTCTGAATATTTGGGCAAATCAATTCATCCTAATTCCAACTGAAGATTTCTGATGGAGGCCAAAATAGATGATCATCTTTAGCAAAATGAGAACTATAGCAAAAGGTGTTTTTTTTTTTTTTTTTTCAGAAACTCTTGGAAATTATTCCAAAAATCTAAAGTTTCTGCAGTTTAAACAGAAATCCCAAAACAAAATCCACCATCTTGGAATCTGTCTTGTAAGTCTGCAAATAAATTTCAAGGCAATGCTGTATCATTCTCTACAGATATTTAGCTAACATTTAGTTACTAACCAGTTGAAAAAAGAAAGAAGTTCCTTTGGTCCACAGTCCTCAAGGTTGTATGCACTTAATGGACAAACTATAGCTCTTATGCCTCCTATTCCCAGGCTAGCTGTGAGTAGTGCAAAGTAGAATACTATTTTCTGCTCTTTTTTTGTTAGCGTATGAAGAAGAATGTGTCGTCTGTCAATGTAAATGTCTTCAAATGGGAAAGCCACAACAGGTAGCAGGGCTGTGCCTGGAATGGGAAGGAAATTATTTGAAATAGATTAAAATCAGACTGAAAAATTAGAATTTATAAGCAATTATGTTGAAAAGACATGGAAAAAAATTCAAAGACAAGAGATGAGTGCAAAGAGAAAGGGTCTTACTCCCATACAGATCTAGAACCTTTCTGGGTATCACTAAATACAGAAAGGCAAGATGACTAAGGGCCTCTGAGAAAGCACTTTTCTGCCCCAAATGCTTGTAAGGACTCAGGTCCTCCAATCTTACTCTGGAAGAGCTTACTCTGGAAATGCAGCTCTTCACATTGTGCCTTCTCCATTGCCTGCGTGTAGAGGGCAGTAGCTCTCCACTTGGCAGAATGGACCAGCTGAGGCATGTAATTTGCCCGACAAAAAAAAAAAAACAGCCAAAAAGCCCCTCATTGTGGAACAAAAATCTGTTTTGTGTCTTCTTTAACCCAGACTTTTAATAAGAACTATAATTTAAACAAATTCTCAAACATGTTTTTGTTTTGTTTGCTTGTTTTGATGGAAGAGAATTTTCTCGTTTTCTGTTGCAGCTTCAGGGGATTTCCCCCGCCCCTTCCGCAAGAACTTTAGCTATAGGAGCACTGCAATGAATTGCTTTTACCAGCTCTAGACTGCAAAGCAAGTCTTTCAGATTTGGTCAGCTACAGATTCTCTGAGTTTTAATTGGAGGCTAAATTCAAAATATAGCAATGTGCAAACACCACCAATGTTAGTGAGACTAAGACTATGACTGTGCATCAAACAGATCAGAAATATATAATGGTCTATCAAAAAAAAAGAAGTTTTCATCAAAAGTACAGTTTAAAACAACACCCGAAATCATCAAATTCTGTCAGTGTCACTGGTCTCCTACTTCAAGATGCGTATTGAAAGGACAAATTGCAGAAGATTCCAACCCAGAAGCCCATAGGGAAAACAAACAAACAAAGGAACATAATTGCAGTCATTTTTACAGGCTGCTTACACAATGGTTTTTCAGTCAACTCAAGGGCACTTGGGAAACTAGAGAAGATGATTTCAGGAATGACTTTTTTCTTCCCCTTTAGTTTGTTGCATGTCTAAACAACATGGCTGGCTATTGCAAAAGTCACACCTGCTAATCCTCAACAATTGGTGCAAGTAAGACGAATTTCTATCTGCTCAGTTTAACCCAACAGAACAACCACCAGCTGTGAAATGCACTAATTGCTACAGAAGAGTCATACTTAGTTTAAGCAGTGCTCTTATACAAAAGATCTTCAGAAAAACAGGTGGGGAGGATTCAGAATACTTTATCAGAAACCAGACTCTCAATATAGGTATGAGGATATAACCTCTTTACTTACAGCAATGTTTGTTTATACCGATGTGTACTTAAATGCATCTTTCCCACTGGTCCAACTACAATAGTCATATACCTTTACATACAATAAAAATGTTGGTACCAACAGCTGGGAAACCATTTCCAATCTCTCTCTCAAACTGACTTATATCTCACGTTTGCCCCCAAACACTAGTTACACTAGTAACAATGTATGCTTGTTATCATGACCAATTTAAGAAAGAGCTGAGCATCTCTGCTCTGAATAGCTAAGCCAATTCAGAGCAGGAAAGTTCATGTGCCAGCTATCCACAAGCCATATGTGCAAATGTTTCTTAGTCTTTTTCAAAATACTGACACACAAAATGACGTACACAAAAAGCCACAAGACAGTTTGTAGAGGAAAAATGAAGTAATTAGCTATTAGTGAAGTTGCCCATGAGGCTGGAGAAAATTATTACATTTCAAACAGTGTTCAGCAATGTTTTTCTATAATACAATTATTAAAACATTAAATAGTCACCGGGCTGTCACCTACCTAGGAAGTGTAGAAACATGCAGATGCACACAAGCTTGGTCCTTCCCACAAGGCATTCGGCAAGCCAGCCAACCAGCACTGGCGTCAACATGGAGGTGCCTACAAAGCACATATTGACAATAGCTGCCTGGTAGTTGCGATAGCCAAGTCTGACAGTGCAAAAGAGGATCATGTTGCAGACAATGCCAAAGAATGTGAATCTCTCACACAGCTCCACCAGCAGCACACAAATGGCCTCTTGGAGTTTCTTCTCAGGCTGAGACACATTTCTAGCATGGTTGTGTCTACTGGGTGTCAGTCTTTGCTCCTTGTCAGCAGCAGCATCCCAAAGCTGCTTCTCTTGAACCTCTCCACTGTCTGCACCAGGCATGCTTGACTTTTTCAGGGTGGACCGAGTAGGGCAGCTTAAGTTGCAGGTATACTTCTGTTCTCTTCCACTGCAATTAGCAAACTGTTAAGGCTCTCGCTTTGAATTCCACACTTCACCACTACAATTTCCTAGGCACCTGTCACATTTGTGACATTACATATAGGATCAAAGAGCATTAAATAAGTAAATGATCTCTACCAACATTTCAATTTCTACATTTAGCAATATTCAGGTATTCAATTAGTTTATTTAATTAATCCATGTGGGGATGAAAAAGATTTTTCCCCCAAATTGTATTACCCTTTAAATTACGTGAATACGATACCATATGTGCAACTCTATACATATGTTAAAGATAAAGGTCTAAATACATGGGAAAGTTAACATTTCAGTGGAATTCAAATAATAGATCAAGAAAATAATTTGGATAAAATAAGATGGTGTTTTAATTAGACAACAAATGAAAAAGCAAGCACTTTTTTTTTTTTTTTTTTTTTTTTTTAAGGTTAACAGCATCTAATCTATTACATTTGTTATATTTGGTTGAAATTCAGATAAGAAAGTTAATTGTAAAAATAAGTAATGCTACTACATTTAAATTAGAGAAGCAAGTTTAAAAGACAATAAGTTAAATACATTACCAAAGAGAAAAAGCAATCTGAAAATAAACTAAACCAAAACTATTTCTCTAGAAACCAGATATTGTGCTACAATGCATTATACGGGACAGAAGCACAAACAACACACTCAACAAAAAGCAATCACCAGCTTGAATGGAAATTAGAAAGAGCCAAAGAAATAATGCTTTTTAATGCTTCTGTGGATAATATTTTATCCACAGAGAAGTTTGCAGATTTCCCAGATCACTTTTTCCTTTTTATGCAGTTCATTGAGATCACTAACACTTGTTCAAAATAGTCCTAAATATGAACGAGAAGTATTTTGCATCCATTTTGCACAAATATAAGTGCATACAAGGCAGCGGTAGATCAGGCCTGCTTCTCTGAACAGAGCTCTCAAAACCACTGATGGCATTTTTTAAATATCATCTCTGCTGTTTTTTCCCATCCATCTATATAACTACTCAAGTTTTACATCCTCAGATCTATTAGGATTTCTACATCCCAAAATAGATGCACAATAGTATATATTCAGTATGGATAAAGACAGATTCCAAAATTACCTCCAAAAAAGTCTCAGAATGTTGCTGTCAAGTTCTGGTTTACTTCCCTATCTTGTTTCTAAAGCATCCATGACTCAAATGCAAAAAGTGGAAGTTCTGAAACCTAGGCTAAAGTAGCAAAAGATGGTTCCCTAAATTAATAATAATAATAATAATAATAATAATAATAATAATAATAATAATAATAATAATATATGTTTAATCCAATAAAACCTGAAGCTAGAACTCAGACACCAAATAATTTCCTTTTTCTTTTCTTACCCACCCCCCCAGGATATCCAGTTGGGGATGAAAATGGCTGTAGCTTGTAGCACAACCAAGAACTGTTTCTGTCTTCTCACCTGTAGAAGATGATGTGATCATCATTTGGACCAACAAAGCAGATAAATCCAACCTAAAAATCATTTATAACTCAGTTTAGTTTCTCCATCAAAGCCTAGTGAAGCAAACTCTAAATCTAAATACAAGTGACAACAACATTTTGACTAAGAGGCAGGTAGATTTTTTGTTTTTTGGTTTTTTTTTTTTTTTTTGCATGAAGCTACTCTTATCTAACTGTTCATGAAGAAAAACCTTTATTTTTTAAAAAGAAGGTATGATTATATTTTAGAATCAGATAGAAAAAATTGGGATAACTATACTCTTACTCCTATAGATATTTTAACATTAAATAGTCTGTTTTCCTACAAAATAGCTTTCTTTAGAAGTGTAAAGTTTACCTGTTCTCATGGGTGTTAGCAATTCAAACTGAATCATATCATGGGAACCCCTAGAGACAGCAGAGTTACTAGCTAGGATGACTGTACCTTAGTTCTCATGTGGTTGCATTTACTCTAATTTTGGGTAGCAAACAAAGGAAAAGGAACAATTGGTTGATCCTTATAAATGACATAGTAAGGAGGAGCTGGGTGATTTTCATTGTTGTTTAGTTTGAATTACCTTTGCATGTGGCTGTTATAGGTGTGGTGGTTCAGTCACAGATCACAATCAATAAATTAGTTAACATCCTAAGTGCTAAGACCATGTACTACTTCTTAGAACAATGTGATCTTTCTTGATTTATTTATTTAATCACTTTTACAGCAGTTATAGGTTATCTAGTTCCTTGATGTGGTTTTAATTGAGCTTTAGTTTAATCACCTGGCAATCACTTGTCCTTAATAAAAGAGGCAGTAGGACTACATAAAGTAAAAATTCAAAAAAAAAAAAAATAGATTCAACTTCCAATACGAACTCTAAAAAAAAAAAATAAAATATTTGGTGTTACTTTGGTCAATATCCTGTTTATTATATCCTGTTTCACAAGGTGTTAATGAAACTTCTTCTACTTAAAATCTTTCCTTGGACAACCACTTTAGAAATTTTTGCTCTGGCTTACACTGCAGTCTCGGAGGACTACTGTGCAGATAGCCATAAGTCAGTACCGGGATGAGCAGGAACCAATTCCAGAATATGATAGTGTTTGGGAGTTCACAGCATCTGAAATCTGATGCTTCTGAAGAACTTTGTGAGCATCAGAAAAAATGTGGGCTAATATTTGCTTGACTACATACTAGAAGAACAAATGCACACAAAACCCAAGTGCTCTGTCAACAATGTAAAAGGTCAATTAAGAAACTGAAATGCAGTCATGAGGAGGTTTAGAAAGTTCATTTGTGAAATCTGTTAGATTAACAAATCTACTTTTATAAAACTGTTTTGTATTTCATGAAGATGTATTACATGTTGTAAAAGTATGCCTTGAAGGCTGAAAAATAGCATTAATGAAGGAACCAGTTATTAAAATTTTTGATCATTTGAGGAATTCTCTGGGGAGTTCTGGAGCTATGGTATCACATCACACTTGGATAACTTTATTCTCCCTTTAGTAATTATTCTTGTAAAACTTTCCACACTTTAATGAGATGCAGCGTGGAACACAAGCCCAGTTCTGCCTTGCTGCAGGAGAGATGTAACTCCTACTGTCTTGTTCCATGGCAACTTTTGTCTGTGAAAGTGCAAGACCAGCATGAGAATTTTATTTATGGAAAGGCTATGTTTTAAGAAGTATATTTGTTTATTTTTCCTTTTGTAGTCATAATTAAATAGGATGTAGGAAAGATGTTTTTTCTTTGTTCTGCCAGAAGGTAACACCCCAAGAAAGTGAATTGAACCTTTCTCTCAGGAATGTGTAGGAGTGCAGAAAGCTTTCTCGTTGTTGCAAAAAGCTTACTGTTCTCTGCTTGTTCTATGAAAGAGTGATGCAGCCATTTCTCCCTGAGTCCTACATATTACCTAGTCTATTTTTTTTTCTTTCTTCTTCCCCTGTTCAAGCATGAAGTGTGACTAAAGGATAGAATTGACAGCCAGCAAAACCTCCATAGCTTTTTCCACAGATTTGCCTCTCCGTTTGTACACAAGCCATGTTAGTTTGCTCGGATCTTGCTCTCTCCATCTTGACAACAGAAATTGCTTTGAATTACTTCACAGAGGTGCTAAGGGTTGAATTCACTAAAACTTACAGTGGCCTTCTAATTCTTAGATAGAGAGCATTAAGGAAAGACAAAATATTTTTATGAATAAACAATGCTAAGCCTAAGCTGCAAAGGCAGTCAAAGAGCGGACAAGATGTATCATTAAGTACTTAAGCAAGTGCAAATGCAAGAAAGCACAAGATGTGGACATACTGGAGTGAGTCCAGTGAAGAGTCATGAAGATGATGGATGAAGAGAGAGAAGCATATCTCTTTGAAAGAGGCTATTCAGCTTGGAGAATGTTCAGGGGGATCTGATCAGGGTGGATAAATGTGTGTTGTGGGGGATGTAAAGAAGATGGGGCCATGTTTTTTGTAGTGGTGTCTAGTGATGGGACAAGAGGTAAAGGACATAAACTAAATTACAGGAAACTCATTTTAAAATAAATAAAAATTTCTGGGGTCATCAAACACTAGAAGAGGTTGCTCAGAAAGTATGCGGAGTCCTCATCCTTGGAGATATTCAAAACCCAACTTGACACAGTGCTGGGCAACCTGCTGCAGGTGATTTTGATTTGGATGGGGGTGATGGACTGGAGGATTGCCAGAGGTGCTCCCAACCTTATGCATCCTGTGATTCAAAGCAGCAACACTGAATACTTTGCCAAACTAGAATCTGAGGAAGAGGGTAATGGAGGCAAGAAAATAGGTTCTTGTCCCATTGTTGGGTATGGCCTAAGTAAATGGAGAGAAAGGTTTCCTAATTTATTATTATTATTATTATTATTATTTTTTTTTTTTTTCCCCAGGGAGATGGTTTTAAAATTGCTGATTCTTGAACCATTGCTATAAATGAGAATTGTTTGGCATGATTACCCTGTTCCTTCAAACTGCACATCTTTTATTTTGGGGATTTTGTTCAAACATATATAATTATCTATGCTAAGCAGTTTTTCATATGTTCTAAGGCTCTTGTCTTATTACACCTATTTGACGGTTTTATAATTCAGGAGTAATTGAATTGCAATTATTTTTCATGATGCATGGTACAGTTTTATATCATGTTGTTGGCAGATATTCTTTATGATGTCGTTTGGTCTAATGGGAAAATTAGAAGTAGCTCTATCATATAGAAAGATGGCTTTTTTGTGTCATGTTATAGTTTGAAGATGGCACTCAGGATATTTTCTTTTGACATATAGATTTTTAGGTACAGACTGAAATGAGATTCTAAAGCAGTGTGCACAGTAGAGACAATGTTATCAGTACATCCAAGATTATTTCAACTATTCTCCCATAGTGACAGTTCATTTATATTCAAGTCCATTTAGTAGACTGTGGTTAGTGTTCTAAAATACATGTATAAGTAGTACATATTGGGAGAGTTTCTGCACTAAATTCATCTCTGATCCAATCTAACTGGTTTCAGAGAAGCCGTTAAAAGGTGTTAGCATCTTTTTTAGGAGCAAATATTCATCAGAATAGGGGATTGGCAGTAGATCTCCCACCTCACTGAAGAGCTTTCCAAACACCACACTGCCCAGACAGTCTCTTAACCTCTCCTGATGGAGCCGTTACACAAAGAGTAAAGCTTTATGAGTGGTAGGGAAGATGCCTTTGTAACCTAGAGATTAGGGTTGTCCTCCTGTAACGTGGGGAGAAGCAAATTCAAGGTCCTGTGTCAATGAATAGTTAATTATGTCAACAAAATTAATAGTCCTCAACAGCCAGGAGCAAGAAAGCACCATCCAAGAAAAACACAGTTTGGCACATTGGAGAATGGTAGAAAATAAGAGCTGAATGCTAAGAGCCAGCAGAGCATCCTTTTACAAAAGGAAAAGGAATACTTGGAAGTTTTCAGTTTTGTTTGTGAAATAATATTTGGAATCTCACAGATTTTCATGGGATGGGACAGTGGTCATATGAAACCCAGATCATCTGTCCATAAGAAAATCTCATGAACAGATGATCACATAGAAGTTGATAACAGAATGTTTCAGATAGATAGCCATCTTGAAACCTATTTTGTTTCCCTCATCTGTTCATACACATTTCAGCCTTGTAAACTGATACAGAAAAGAACGTCACATAACTTATTTATTCAGCTGCAATGCTACATGTCCAAAAAGCTGAAAACTGTGTGAATTACTACAGACCCTGTCTGTAGCACCTTGTGCGGTCTGGAAGAAACTGGCAGAGCTGATAATGCTTGTTCTTATGAGGGCCAATATTTGCTTCTTCTTATTTTTTTTTTTTAATGGAAAAACAGAGTTTTCAGTTTTTATGAAAGGTGCCAGCATTGACAGCAGGCCAAGGGAGGTGGTCCTTCCACTCTGCTCAGCTCTGGTAAGGACATATGTGTCATACTATGTACAAGATCCTCCATTGTCAGAAATTTGCCTAAAATTAATGACATTGAAGTTATACTCCAAATCAGGGGATATATACGCTATTAGTGTTTTAAAAATAGCTTTTATTCTTGCTTCTGCATTTTTTACAGTTTAAATAAAGGCAAACAGATTGAAATTTTGTACCAAGCGTGATCCAAACACAGATTTTATTTTTTTTTTTCGTTAATGGTTTCAAGATCAATCTTCTAGATCTAGGTCTGAACTGAAACCTTGAGTCTGAACCGGTCTCGGTAGGTTTGGATCCTGATGTAGTCTTCCAAGTGCAGGCACTTCTTTAAGCTTTCTCTTATATTTGGTATTTAATGTAGAAACTACATGCTTCTGAAGTGAGAAGGCACATTTCTTAAGTTTCTCTGGCACACGGTTATGTCACCTTTATTTAACTATTGTCATGACCTTTGGCTGAAGTCCCAGCACACCCAGTTAGCAAGCTACAAATAGTACAAAATACTACTGATAGAATCTAATCCAGTGTAAGGAAGGGTAAATATGTAGCTACAGCTATACTTTTACTTATGGAAACAAGAAATGAAAAGCTCTGTTAGGATACTATTGACAATACAATTCAGGTTGAGTTTTTCCTGTTTTTAATCCAGTGTTTCTGAAACACTTGTGAAGAAAAATAAACTCAAATAAAACTTCTATATCTAAAACTCCTCAGAGACTGGGAATGAGGCTTATTCCTCATTTGCAACAGGTAGATCATTGGGAGTTTCTCCACTTGCTGAGGAGTTTTGTTTCATGTTACTCCTGTATGGTTAGATGTAGATATACATGCATTCTAACAAGAAGCCTTCTTCCTGCTCATCTTCTCCCTGGATGGCACAGTGAGATAGGGGCTGTGCAGAGGCCTAGATCTCTCCATATTGGCCTCTAGAATTTTTACAGCCTCAAAAAATTAGTCCAGTTGTACACAAGAACCTCAGCAAAAGGCAATGTCCTTGGTCCAAGCATGACCCTCAACATGGAACTGGCTTGCCTTGTCAGAGGCACTCAAGCACTTCTAGTTTTCACATAAAACCCAAACAATGGTTGCTTGGTGCCCACAGAAAGGTACAGGATGCCCTTAGACACCAATCTTTTGTCACCTAAACCTCCATATTTCAACACAAACCAAGTCATCTGCTGATTGTTTATGAGTTTCACAAATGACATATTGAAATGCTGTCACTGATTCCATCTAAAGCTTTCTTCCTCCAGTTCTCCAAAAAGATTTCAGTGGGGAGGCTGAGTACACTGTACCTAGGTGAAAGGAGAAGAAAAACTTCGATTCACTCTGATCTCTAGCTTTCATTAGTTAGCTGGAGTAAAACTAAGCTTATAAAAAAGCAACCTGAGTTGTCTTTAAGGCAGCATGTGTGCTACTGATCTCTGACATAATAGTTTCTGTAACATGCTAAAAGTGATTTGGCTATCTTTTCAACCAAAGCACGCTTTTTCATTAAAATAAGGTCATTTGCTTTGCTTTGAAATCATCAATACGTAGAAACAGAAGAGTAGTGCCAGACAGCAAGTTAGTAGAGAGGGAAAATAGTAAGTTGCTATCAAAAGTATATAAATAATAAAAATAAATAAGTACATGTCTAAGCAGTCTTATTGCAAATGCATGATTTTAAAGGCACCCTCGCATTCTCAGTAAGGTGTGCTCAACTCCAGCAGGAATGTGCTCTTGAAAATCAGTGGACATTATGACAGTATGTTCAGTGGTTTGCACTGATGATACATGAGACTGAGAAAATTTTGTTAACTTGTAAGTATGGGCAGTATCTAGATTTAATACCTCTGGATGTCTTGCCACTGAACATGGCAGGTGGAAAAAAATAACCTGACAATAAATTTTAACCTAAACATAGTGGATTAACTTTTCCAGCTTCAGTTACTGCATAACCTGGCTGATATTGACTGAAACAGACTAAAGAAGGCTGACATAATCCTTTCCACTGGTGGAACCGATGGGTGCTGGGATGTCTGTCCCAGGTAGTGAGGTCTTCAGCTGCAAAGGTTTATGAAAGGAACATCTGTCCATGCCTAAAATGGTGAAACCAATACATCGTGTAACTTCATAGCAGGCTGTACTTCTGGCCTCTGCTATTTGATGACTTGAATGCACGCTTTCCTGACTACTTACAGCAGTTGAAAGATATCACTGCATTTCCAACGTATAATTACTTCAATTTAAATTCCACTCTGTGAGATCTGAATTTGTATTTGGATTTTTTTTTCATCTCCTGCTTAAATATAAACTATAACCATCAATGACTGTTACACCTGCTATTGAGTGCTCAGGCAGAATGCTTGTCATGGTTGATACAAGAACTGCCTGCAATATCTGTCTGTTCAGTCTTCAAAGCATGGAAGCAATTTGGGAGAATGAAACCGGGAATAATTATTATTAACATTTTTATGTTTGATACAGCCTTAAGATTAAGTGTTGTTGGTTTTTAAACACTGAACTTTAACTTTCATTCTTAATTGATTCTGTGTTTCAGGATAGAAATACAATTGTTTACATGGATGACACAATATTTAAAAATAATACCCTGAGGTACGCAGTATAGTACATTTTGAGTCCCCCCCCCCCCCCTTTTTTATTTTTTTCCAGAGAGGTGTGCTTGAACGTGTGATTCCAAAACAGTATAATCAGACCAAATAGCTTTATCAAAGATAGCAATTCAAAGCTTTTAGTGCAAATGCTTACACTTAGAAATTCTCTTTGTAAGATTGTGTTTACAGACTCTGCCACAATAGGTAAAGGAACAAAAATACCTTTGATGATTTAGCAGAGAAAAGGGTAGTACTGAAAAAGAGATGAGAAAGAGTGGGATGCAAGACACTATTGAAAAATAATTGATACTGTTACAGGGGAAAAAAATGAAAAAGAAGGACAAAGAGAAATAAATTTGGTATTGGGTGCTCACATTTTACAATTAGATACACAGGTGTTTGTGCCTCAGTAAAGTTTTGTCATGTTCATACTACATATTGACCTAAAACCACATCTCTCTTTCTTAGATTTCCTCCCTCTTGCTTTCTCCTTGACAGACTTTTTGAAGATTTTATATATGAATTCTCTTGCTGAGACGTACCTCAAGTAATTATTATTTGTGGCTGAACAAATGAAGGTGGAGGAATGCAAACCAGGTTTTGGTTATCACACCAGGATGTAACAAGGAAAGAAGAGCAAAAGGATCCTCTGATTTCCTTATCCAGTTCCTCTGGCCAAATTGGAAAAGTCAAATAGAAACTTAGGTGCAATGCAATGCACAAAGGAATCACATAGGCTACAGTGTTCAGTAATGATAGTCATATCTCCAAAATGATTGCTTTTCTACATGTGTAAGAGTGCACATGAATTTTGGAGGTAAGACCTCAGGCTGTAAGAAAAATATGCCAGGAAGGGACCCAAGAAATCAGTCTGTACATGTATAAAAGGAACCAGTACCATAGCATCTTGCAAACAGAGTTTTTGTAAAGACTATGTTTCATTTTACCACCGCAGTATCTCTCTATCTTCAGTCCCCTTCAGTCCCTTTTGCCCAAACAAAGCACTACAAACATACATAAGAAAACAGTGAGACGTTAAGTCAAGTACTTTAGAAGCAGCAAGCGCTAAACTTTGGATGACCTGTGCAGAATATGTTCAGATTTTTTTTTTTTGGTGTAAATTGTGAATAGTTTTTAATTAAAGAATAAAATTTCTTAATAATCTCAAAGCACAAGATGGGTTTATTCTGAAGATAACTGGCATGAAATTAGAGTTTCTATAAAACTCAACTTTATTTTATGCAGGATGTGGGAAGGTTTACCCCTAAGGACTGACTCTCTGACTAAGGAGATCCAGTCAACTTCCATCTTTCCCTTCCACCTTCCACCTTTTTCCATCATTATTCCTCTTCAGTCTATTCCCAGACTCCTTCTTCCTCCTTTCACTACCTTTTACTTAATTCTCCGATTCTACATCCAGAATTTCTCCTTTTTCTTTGATGGGGATGGAGAGGTAAAGAAAGAGGTTAAAAAAAAAAAAAAAAAAAAAAAAAAAGAGAGAGGGAGAGAGAGAAGCTGCCGAGAATTTAATTTTCTTAAATATAACTATACTTTAAAAGTTGAATGATTACAATATTTGTCCATGTAGTATAAAATCTGACAGAATTATGCTTGTCAGGCAAGACTCCATGCAAAACCTGCCTGCTTTCATGTCATAGAATCATAGAATCATAGAATATCCTGAGTTGGAAGGAACCCTTAAGGATCATCAAGTCCAACTCTTGACACCGCACAGGTCTACCCAAAAGTTCAGACCATGTGACTAAGTGCACAGTCCAATCTCTTCTTAAATTCAGACAGGCTTGGTGCAGTGACCACTTCCCTGGGGAGCCTGTTCCAGTGTGCAACCACCCTCTCTGTGAAGAACCCCCTCCTGACGTCAAGCCTAAATTTCCCCTACCTCAGCTTAACCCCGTTCCCGCGGGTCCTGTCACTGGTGTTAATGGAGAAAAGGTCTCCTGCCTCTCGACACCCCCTTACGAGGAAGTTGTAGACTGTGATGAGGTCTCCCCTCAGCCTCCTCTTCTCCAGGCTGAAAAGGCCCAGTGACCTCAGCCGTTCTTCGTATGTCTTCCCCTCCAGGCCTTTCACCATCTTTGTAGCCCTCCTCTGGACACTTTCCAACAGTTTCATGTCCTTTTTATACTGTGGTGCCCAGAACTACACACAGTACTCGAGGTGAGGCCGCACCAGTGCAGAGTAGAGCGGGACAATCACCTCCCTTGACCTACTAGCGATGCCGTGCTTGATGCACCCCAGGACACAGTTGGCCTTCCTGGCTGCCAGGGCACACTGCTGGCTCATATTCAACTTGCTGTCTACCACGACCCCCAGATCCCTCTCTTCTAGGCTGCTCTCCAGCGTCTCATTGCCCAGTCTGTACGTGCAGCCAGCGTTTCCCCGTCCCAGGTGCAGGACCCGGCACTTGCTCTTATTGAACTTCATGCGGTTGGTGATCGCCCAGCTCTCCAACCTATCCAGATCCCTCTGCAAGGCCTTTACACCCTCATTCGAGTCCACAACTCCTCCAAGTTTGGTGTCATCAGCAAACTTGCTCAAAATACCTTCTATTCCTACATCCAGATCGTTTATAAAAATATTGAAAAGTACCGGCCCTAAAATGGAGCCTTGAGGGACCCCACTGGTGACCGCCCGCCAGCCTGACGCAGCCCCATTTACCATAACCCTTTGGGCCCTGCCCATTAGCCAATTGCTCACCCATCGTATGATGTTTTTATTTAGCTGTATGGTGGACATTTTGTCCAGTAGGATCCTATGGGAAACCGTGTCAAAAGCCTTGCTGAAGTCCAAAAAAATCACATCAGCTGGTTTCCCTTGGTCCACCATACGGGTGATCTTATCATAAAAGGAAATCAGGTTAGTTAGGCAGGACCTACCCTTCACAAACCCATGCTGGCTGGGACCAATGACCGCTTTGTCCCCCAGGTGCGCCTCAATAAGTTCGAGAACCATCTTCTCCATGATTTTACCAGGCACTGACGTGAGACTGACAGGCCTGTAATTGCTAGGGTCTTCTTTCTGACCCTTCTTGAAAATCGGCACAACATTTGCCAGCTTCCAGTCTACCGGGACCTCTCCAAATTCCCAGGATTGTTGAAAAATAATTGAGAGAGGTTCCGCGATGACATCCGCCAGCTCTTTCAGCACCCGGGGATGAATCCCATCCGGACCCATGGACTTGTAGGGATCCAGGTGGAGTAGCAAATCCCGCACACGTTCAGGGTCGGCTGGGAGTTTGTCATCCCCACCGTCCCGGTCCTCCAGCTCAGGGCATCCTGGGTCCCGAAGCCCATCATCGGCATTGAAGACAGAGGCAAAGAAGGTGTTAAGCGTCTCTGCTTTGCCTATGTCATTGTCTGTGAGGAGACCTTCCCTATCAAGGAGCAGCCCTATGTATTCTTTAGTTCTCCTTTTTCCATTCACATATCTAAAAAAACCCTTTTTATTTTCTCTCACAGACACAGCCAGCTTCAACTCTAGGTGTGCTTTGGCCACACGAACTTTCTCCCTACAAACACGAACAGCATCCCTGTATTCTTTCCATGACACCTGGCCCTCCTTCCAGTAGCGAAACACTCTCTGTTTCCGCCTAATCTCCATTAGAATGTTCCTGGTCAGCCACACCGGCCTCCTGCCCCACCTGCCTGACTTGCGATATTTAGGAATTGCCTGATCTTGTGCTTCTAGGAGGCATCGCTTAAAGAATGACCAGCACTGGTGGACATCGAGGCCTTCAAGAGCAGTTTCCCAGGGGACCTTGCTGACTAGTTCCCTGAGCAGCCTGAAGTCCGCTTTCCCCATATCTAGGGATGAGGTTTTGGTGGCACTTTTCCTTCTGTCACCGTAAATTTTGAACTCAACCACTTCATGGTCGCTATGACCGAGGCGGCCACCAATCACCACATCTCCCACCAGACCCTCTCTGTTTTCTAGCAACAGGTCTAGGAGGGCACCTTTCCTAGTTGGCTCCGTTAGCACCTGCACCAAGAAGTTATCATCTAGGTGCTTCATGAACCTCCTGGACTTGCTCGTGTCAGCTGTGTGGCACTCCCAGTTAACGTCTGGCAAGTTGAAGTCCCCCATAAGGACAAGGGGAGTTAATCTCGAGGCCTCTCTTAGTTCTGTAAAGAATAATTCTAAGAACAATGTCTGCCACTCCTGTGGCAGCCTGGTGCTGGACTGCCTTCTATCCGTCAAGAATTACAGATATCCCAGAGCCTACATCGCTCTAACCATCTACCAGGGTTCAGACCAACCGCTGGAGTTTGGAACAGCTGGAGCACACCAGGATGGGAACGCTGCTTCCATCAGTGAGAACTTAAAATTTTGGGGCCGTCTTTCAAAGTTGTCACAAACACAACTTCAAAAATATTGATTAACTCTGTCTCTACTTTTTTTAACCCTTTCCACACTGCAGGCTGCATGGGTGCTATCTGGGACAGTTGGGAAATGGAGTTTTCCTCCTCGGTGTTCCAGTGCCCAGAGCTCCATCACCTTCTGATGGTCAGAAGTAGTAAAACCAGCAAAAACACATGCAGCTGCTGTATGTGGTCTGGTACATGTTTAGGATCAGGGAGGGGATGGGGTGTATTCTTTGCAAATAAAAACTTCTGAAGATGCAGGTGAAGATCCAGCAATCCTTCCTGGGCATATAAAACTGGGATTTCAGAGGACTATACAGTTACTAAGTACAGCCACATATTTAGCATATTTGGCAAGTGTTTCAAGGGATGAGGAAAGCTCTGCTGGTGCCAGCAACTTTCCATAATTTCAGCTTCAGGTTCCATGGAATATATGCAACTTATGTCTCCCAAATTACCATACCTCACTACAGCAAAATAAACACTGAATTCAGATTTTTTTAAACATCTATTTATCATTGATAGCACGTATAACTTGGTCTGGCTTCTTCCAAGAGAAAAGAATTATGCTTCTTGCTGAAAAAATGGCGAGGAGATGTTTAATGTGATTGCAACTAACTGTTAATATCCAGGCAGCTGATGGAGGAAAAAATAGCAATGTTATATGCAGAGATGCAGAGATGTTATATTTGTAAGATAATCTCCAACACAGTACTTGCAGCTCATGTTTGTTCACATACTTCAGAGGAATGTTTTCTAATCATCCAAAGAAGTTTACAGTGCTGTGTTGAGCTGACACCAGTTGAAATCAGGTCACCAAGCAAGAGATCCATAATGAAAAATTCTGTATAGCACATATGTGTGCTGTACAAGAGGCTGCTGCTTCCAGTTCAGTAATGAAATCATGATGATTTTTTTTTTTTTTTTCCCAGTGAAAGATTTTGGCAGTCACACAAGCATGCTTTCATGGAGTTGTAGAGTCCTGAGAAGATCTAAGACTGAATCTTAAGTTTTACAGCTTTTTTTCTGCTTATAGTCACAGTGTGTTTTACCTCTGGATTTTGGAGGTTGGCCTCAGCAGGTATGACAGAGTTTACCTTTCCCTGCAAAAGATGGAGAAAATGGAATACAATGACTAAGACCAGGTAGGCTTTTAAGTCCTTGGCACTGAATAAGGGGAAGAATAAGAGTTTGGTTTTGGAACATGTGTATGAAAGTAGCCATTAATATATTTGCTATGATTTATAGTAGTGTTTTAAATGCATCTTATCAGAGCACCAACTGCTTTTCAAAAATTTACTTGTGATTTTATTAATGTGTATGTATATCCAGAGGTTCAACCTGATAGTCTTCAAGAGCCTCAATTTTCACAGGATATCTCTAACTAGTCACTTTTCAAAACATTGTTGCTAATTAAGTCTGGCACATTTCTGTCAGATAGGCAAGGAATGTCATTTCCCATGTTATAGATGGGTCAACTATGATCCAGAGAATTTGTGGTCCCCTTGTAAACCAACAGCAGGGACACATATATAAATGAAGAATCTTAAATAAGATCAGAGGAGAAACTACAATCCTAAATAATGATTCACCAATGTTTTTCCAAAATCTCTACAAGCTGTGATACTGAGCTTTTTTATTGCCTAATCCACAGCTGTGCTGACCATATCTCAGGAGTCATTATAAAAAGATATACGAAGCTATATCGTTTCTACTCACTGTGCATTTTTTGCCACTGAGGGACAGGATGCTTGTCCCCTGGCTATTTTTCCCTGAATGTCAGTCAGGTAGATCCCATAATGCAACCAGGTTCCCAGAGTAAATAAAAATCTCTTAATTCTGAGGCAGTGTCTGTCATTTGGAGTATGATAGGATCTCTTCAAGTTCCTTTTTCTCAAAAATTCAAAAAGGACGTGTGGGTTTCCTGGAGATGTGCAGGACCCAGCACTTAGCCATGTTGAACCTCATCCCATTGGCCTCTGCCCATCAACCCATCCTGTCCAGGTCCCTCTGCAGGGCCTTCCTACTCTCTGGCAGATTGACACTTCCCCCCAACTTGGTGTTGTCTGCAAACTTACTGAGGGTGGACTCAATTCCTTCACCCAAATCATTAGTAAAGATATTAAAGAGGATAGGCACCCAACACTGACCCCTGGGGAACACCACTGGTCAGTGGTCGCCAGCTGGATTTCACTCTGTTTACCATCATTCTCTGGGCCCAGCCTCCCAGCCAGTTTTTAACCCAGCAGAGAGCGTAACTGTCCAAGGCAAGGGCTGCCAGATTCTCCAGAAGAATACTAGGGAAGACCATGTCAAAGGCCTTGCTGAAGTCTAGGTAGACTATGTCAACAACCTCTCCCTCATCCACCAGTTGGGTGACTTGGTTGTAGAAGAAGTTGGTCAGACAGGACATGTGCCTTTCATGAATCCATGCTGGCTGGGCCTGATACCCCAGCTGTCCCACATAGGCTGCGTGATTGCATTCAACATGACCTGTTCCTTACAACCCAAAAAATTTTTGCCGTGACTCGGATTCGAACCAAGGTTGCTGCTGCCACAATGCAGAGTACTGACCACTATACGATCACGGCCATCCTGTGCCTGGCACCACCACTGAGCGCAAACTTTTCTACTCCAGCTGGCAGTGAGGATCTAGTGCAACTCTAGCCTTGAGCTGGAAAGATGCTGATCAGACAGTGTAAAGCTATCAGCCTCTGCAAACCTGCGGATACTATGGTTCACCAGCTACCTAAATTGTATTCATACAGCTCTTGTCATAAGAAATATATTGGGTAAGTTTGGGGGCAGGTTAACTTGCCATAGACTCATAAACTTTATATATATATATATGTATATATTTGTATATATATATGTGTGTGTATATGTGTTTATTGCCTGAAACAGTTTCTATAAAAGTCTGCTTTCATCTTTTAAAGCAGTTCTGAAGTAAGCTAGATATTAATGATGGACACCCAATAATGGGATTCTTTCTCTTCCTTTGTTGTTGTTTTCCAGTAGAATGGGAGGAAATAAGTTCTCCAAAAAATCCCCATCTGGTGTTTCTAAATGCTGGTGAGGACAAGCCCTCTCCAGGAGTTTAAATTCCACAAGTTTAAAGTCCATTCAGTCCTCTGCCTGAAGCTATCAACAAAGGCTTATTTAATGAGTGCCAATCGTGACAGCACATTTTGCAATGCTGAGGGACCAAAGGGTGCAAAACTTGCTCTGAGAAAAATGCCTGGTCTCCATAAGGGAAAGTGTGAAGAAAAAAAAAAAAAAAAAAAAAAAAAAAAAAGAGGCAGTATTGAGGAACTTCTGCTGGATAAAGGCTGAAAAATATTTTAAACCTCATTAGAAATATGAAGTTTGCCTATTTCTCCTGTTTCATACACTGTTCAGGCAATGAACACATATGCTGTCACATTCATATTTTACGGGCTCTTTTTTTTCCCCAAACCTTCATACCTCAGACTTGAACTTTAAACTTGTGACAGCGTTATGTTCATTAGAATAAGAATCACTTGCTATTTCCATTGCAAAGCTCCCCCCAAGAGGTTATCTTAGCTGTTTTATAAATCATATCAGGAGGAAAGCTGGCATAAAGGTTGACAGCTCACTCTAGATAATCATTTCTCCTTCTCTTAAGTGACTTTAAGGAGAAAGGAGTGTGTAGCTTGCCAGTTCAGTTTTTAGTGGTCAAGCATCCACATCTAACCACCAGCAACATCCTGACTAAATTAGCTTTTAAGCATTTTACTGCAATACAGAAAAATCACAGTCCTGCTCATAAGAAGAAAGACTCAAACATTCATCAGCCATCAAGCTGTATTTCCTTTGTCCTCCCAGTGCAGAGCTCATTACACACCTTAATAAAACTAAATCCTGGACAGAGAGAGTGAAGAAAAACAAAAGAAAAAAAAAAAAAAAAAAAGAAACCTGTCCCTTTAAAACTGCTCTACACCACCATGAACTGATTCCAGGCTTTTGAAATCAATAGGAATCTTTCCACATTTCTATTGGACTTTGGAGCCAGTGTTGTCAGAGGAGAAGGGCTCACTATAGCAAGGGTAAAGTGGTGGGTCACTGACAGTAGATGTAAGACTTTCTTGGAAGTTGGCAGTGACAGTAGCAAATATTAAGGAGGAAAATGAATCTGGTGATGTTGCTTAAAATGTATGCATGGCTCATCTCCTAGTCGTTGCATCTATCCCTGAAATTGTTGTGTCTTATTTGAATAAGGATAATAAGGCTGTGCTTTATAAAATGGATAATCCTGAATATGTGTATCAGTAACTAAGATATAGAGAGCTTATTTTCTCACTGTCTTGTAATACAGAATCAGAAGACAAATTCAATTCAATGCCATTGGGAAGAATAAAATCCAACCCTGATAAAAAACAATACCTTTTTACATGGCATATAATTAGACTTTGAAATTAATTTATTTTGGATGCCAAGAACTTGACAAGATACAAAAAGAGAGTGGACATTTATGCAGACAATGAAACTATGTGCAGTTGTTAATTACATGGAACAAACATTTTAAAAGACATAAAACCTTATATTTCAGATATTTAACAACTGTAAACTCACCAGCCCAAACTGATAAAGACAACAAGTAGTTTAACTTGGTTAGCTACCAATAAATAGTTAATTTTACTGGTGTAGAAATAAAGGAACTTCTGAAAGTAGAGCAGAATCTGAATCTTATGCAATAACTTGAATGGAATACAGCCAATTAAAGAGATACTGCATAAAGCAATACCGCTTGCAGATATTACTAATTTTCAGTGTTCTCGTCACTTTATTAAGCTGCTCTTTGCTAGTACAATACCCCCAGGAAGCAGATGAAACTTATATCTAGTACATGCTGGTAGTTTCAGAGCTTGGCAGTCTATTTGCATTGATAGAAGAGATTACTATTATCACTGAGTTACTTACACATGTAGCTCTTAAAAAGACAAAGGACTACACACAACGCCACCCGGTAAAGTGGGTCATAGTTGAAGGCATGTTTGCAGATAGGCATGAGGACCCTAAACAGCTTCTACAATCAACTCCTTGCTACACGATACTCGTGCTTATTTTCCAGGGCTGTCACGCTCCCTCCCTTAAGTCTGCATGAAGATGTTTTAAAACACACAGATTCCTTGTCTGGTACAAACCACTGAATAACCAGATTTTGTTTGGTTGGTTGTTTGTTTCATTATCAATAACACGAGGAGTTTTCACTACCAGTTGCAGAGCTGTGTGACTTGCTGTTAAGCAGGTTTGATTCCTAGCTCTCACCTGCCACCGGGTGAAATGCTGAGAAACAGAACTAGGAGGCAAATACAAAATCAGTATTGTGTTTACTCTAAAGGAAACAAGGAAGCAAGCTGCTGGAAGCAAGCTGAACCAAAGCTGCTGCATTTTTTTCTTGGGCTTAACCTGTTTTCAGTGTTGTAACATGTATTGCACTAACTGGTAAACTGTACATAAAGGTCACTTCATGCTCCTTGAATGCAAATTCATGGAAATGAAACTTGTTAGCTATTAAAAAGGAGACCGTGATTTGGAACATGAAGGACCATATCTAATTTCTAGAGAAACTACCTTAAAAAGGTAAGGAGTTACAACTGGCTTTATTTTTCATGGACTTCACAGACAGAAAAATACTGACTTTTACAATGAGAATCTGGTGGAACAACCAAGCAGCTATTCCTGAACTTGGCCAGTGTTTTTATTGAAGTTAAGACCAAAGTGTGTTTTTAACATGCAGGTCATAAAGAAAGAAAGTTGTTGCATCAGCGGGAGCTCCTGTCAGTGCTGTCTTAAACTCCTGGAGAGGAGTTTGCCTTGTGACTGGTATAGTCACAGAAAACAATGCACTGTGGCTGGGTGCTGGCATCAGTTATGAGCTTAGGACACAAAACAATAATCACTTGGGCCCTTTGTTCCCAGAAGCACAAGTGATGTAAAGTATCTTTCAAGAAGACAGAGGAATTCTCATGTCGGGAATTTTTTTTTTTTTTTTTTAATTTTTTCCTTTGCTTTGGACAAAGGCTGGGGTAGTATGTTCTTGGTATGCTCTTCAGCTTTTGCACTTCCCTGGCAGCTTCTGAGGACATGGCTTCATTTCACCACGTATGCTCTCAGAGAGAAAGAAAGATCATTCAAGTGTGTTAATAATTGTTTTGGACAAAAAGTGCCAGGGAAACAGCTCTATGTGTGGAGGTCTGTTTCAATGAGAGTTAAATATCATTGTGTCTAGAAGGCCATTTACATTTTGTGTTTGATTTGGACACTGGAGATGATCTTATTCTTATAAAGATCTAGTTTACACAGAATTCGTTACAACATCTGATAAGCCAGCTACATTTCAGCACTTTGAAAGCATCGTGGTATGTGATGAAAATTTTGCCTTGTTTACTCCAGACTTACCTTAAAACTCTAACACATTTTGCACAGCCCTTTTGCATTTTTCTGTTATAGATGCCAAGCCATTAGTATACCTTCCCACTTGTAATAACCTAAAATTAATAAATGAAATATTTATTATTATGACCAGACTTCATTGTTTCTTGAATGTGGACAGTTCAATACAATTTCTAACCTGAACATGCTTGCCGCCTGGGGGCTATGAGTCATGTTTGTTTTAAAAGAGGCAGCACTCACAGACTGTCAGTCACCTGGGTTATTAGAAACAGAGCACTTTAAGAATTACTCTGCCACCTCCTCGCCTCTAAATATAGCTGGTATGCGTGGGTCTAAGTGATTTAGCTAGTCTGAGAAAAGGTCTCATTCCAAATAATCAATTAAAAATCCATCATTTTAAGAACTATGCGGGCCTCAGGCCAAATGCATCTTGGATGTAATACCTTTGACTGTTTAATGCTGATATTAATTATTTGTATTACAACTCCAAGTCCTAACTCAGAATGGGATTTCTTTTTACTAGCAAGTAACAAGGCCTGTTCCAAAGAACGAGCTATTTAAGTAGGCATGATGGACAAAGAGCAGCAGAAGAAAATCATCATTATTGCCTGCTTCTCAGATGGGAAACAGAAAGACAGACTCAATGACCTGCCAAGGGTCACATAGGAAAAAGTAATTCATAAATCCTAGCACAAGGTCTTAAGCCATGAGATTTCTTCTTATTCTTTAATCAATAATAAAACACCACAGATGTCTAAGTATCTAATATCTACAAAATTGCTCTAAGGTCTGTAGGCTTGATAAAATTAATTTCCATTAAGAGCAATGGAATGTGAGAACACTCTGTACTGACCAGAAAAGTAGGCCTTGCATAATTTGCAGTCTTTTAATATTCTTTTAATAGAGAATGTAAAAATCAGGGATAGTCAAATTAAAAATAGGGGAAACAGTTGCCAAACCTAAGCTAAAACCAAAATAACTGATTCAAGAAGAAAACCAAATTAAAACAAAACAAAAAACAGGTCTAAAAAAGCAGACTCTATGAGTGAAAACATTTCTAATGATTTTTCCTTTTTAAAATTAGATAGTTGTTTGTCAGTGTTATGTGTTCTGTTAGCTTGAGCTTTAGGGATACAGTTGGTCACATTTTTTGACTCCCTCATAGCACAAAGGACTACCAACAGAAATTCTCACAGAATCACCTACCTGAAGGATTTGAATTTCAAGGAAAACATCAAGAATCAAAGGACTTGCAATATGATCACAACAGTCAACAATGCTGAATTGCTTATGCCAATACCTGCAGGTTGTAAGAAAGAAGTTAAGCACTGTGGGAAATGTTCATCCGTACCACACCCATAAAGGCCACCACAGAGAGCTTCCAAAAATACCTGAATTCCTTATACACAAATCTCTCTTAATCTCTTTCAGATTTTTCCACAAATGTAACAGGAATCATCACTGTGTTGTGCAGTATGTAATCCATCCTCAGCATGTAGTGGGTATAAACTTTGAATCTTCCCATCCCCCTTTATTGCTTGTTGAACTGACTTTTTACTATTGCTCCAACTTAAGCCTAATACTTGCAATGAGTTATTGCCATGCCTTAAATTGGGCACAGTGCACACACTACTGACATTAATGGAATTGCATAGTTAAACATATATATCCAATGTAGTTGTTGCGATAGGTATAACTTTGTTTTTAAAGCACCTAGCTTAACTGGAACATGCAGCTATTGCTCCAGTTAAAATATCAGCTAATAGTACTCATGCTATTTTTAATAAAACATGCTACATTTATAGCACTGATGTTGCAGCAAAAAATACAGAAATTAAACCATATTTCATTACAACCTATCCTAGTCCTCCATCCTTGTCTATATGTAAATCAAACCAATTTAACCATCACTCTGCTGTAAGATACTGTAAGACACTACAGTACAATATTATTTTCCTCATTTCCAGTGTTATATAACAAATTTTGATTCTCTCAAAAATTTGCACAGGGAGCTGACCAGTATTCCTTGTTAAAACTATTGCACAAAAAAAGCAGATTTTTTTCTTTTTTTTTTTTTTTTTTTTTTTCAAAATGCAACAAATGCAAAAATTAAATTTGTTACTTTATAAGACACATTGAGACTCTTGGTTGACATGGACTTACTAGATGGAAACTTTGCCCTGTTAGTGTTTATTCTGATAAGTTATCTTTAACTGTTGTAGGGCAAAGTTCTTATGAAATATATGCCGTTGCTATCACTCGCTGCAGTTGTGAGACATACCCTCCAGAAAGGCCCTACTCATTCAATATCCACTCTATGAATCCTATTCATCACAACGAAAATTTAGGTTTAAAGAAGGTGCCACTGCTTGTGGCTGGGCTTATTCTTCAAAAGCATACAAATAATTGAAGTCTTTGTGATCCACTTACAGAACACTGGTAGTGATAAGGCATTTAGTTTACAGTTACTAGTTAGACAATCTCACTTCTGTGGAAGTGTTAAGGCTGCTTATTTCTGCAAGAATGGTAGTCAAAAGACTTGACTTTAAGTGAGTATCAGCCCATTAAACAATGATCATATTTTATGTGTTTCTGAACTTACAGTAAAAGGTCATGTAACTTTCTAGGTGACTTGTTTATTCAATAAATTTTAGTAAAGGAAGGAAACTTGTGCTGATGCTCATGATTGAATGGTTGAATGGAACGCCCATAGAGTTTAACAAGACTTTCTGTGGAAGACTGGTAGCAGAAAGATCACATTCAGGCAAATCAGACAACTGTAATGTGCCCTTGACCTCCCTTATGTAGCATTAATATCAATTTATCTACCTTGTCATGAGTAGAGTAGAGGGAATACTGAGTGGTAAGTAGAGGTGATAAGAGTCCCTGAATTGGCTTCAAAAGTAGAGTGGGTATAACTTCAGACAGGCTTTTTAGAGCTTATAAATCAAACAGTGCACCTGAAAATTCAGAACTAAATGACTGAAGTAACTTCATGAAAGATTTAAAAAAAAAAAAAAAAAAAAAGGGCCAAGAGTAATGGTGAACATACACATAATTTAAATATATGGTGCTAGAATGTGCCCTTGGGTTATCCGGTTATGAGGGGGATAAAAGGGTTCATTTATGCTGCTGGACATTATGTTTGCCTTGACTGCTGTAGACTAGAAAGGCAATGAATAGACTGAGTGCATCATGCAGTGCAGTGCTAAAAGCTGAGAAAAATGAAAGCAGGATGGGAAAACACTACACCCCCAAACAAGGAATAGTCATTTAGCTCTATTACAAGTCTAAGAAGTTAAAGGGGAAATCCTGCAGCCTTACCTACAAAGAGTAGCTGGTTTCAGCACAAGGGAGGATAGAACTTGGCTCTTGCCCTAGAGTAAGCTTAATGGCTGAAGTTTCTTCTTCAGAAGTTTGCCCTTCATTAGGGATGCATCAAGTGTTCCAAGACATGCTTGTGCTAAAAACCTCTATAAATACCTGAGGGGACAATGTAAAGTGGATGGGGCCAAACTCTTCTCGGTGGTGGCCAGTGATAGGAAAAGGGGTAATGAGTATAAACTGAACTACAGGAGGTTTCATTGCCATATAGGAAGAACTTCTTTACAGTTTGGGTGACAAAGCACTAGAACAGGCTGCCCAGAGAGGTTGTGGAGAGGTTCTTTGGAGATATTCAAAACCTGCCTGTATCTAATCCTGTGTAATATGCTCTAGGTGAGCCTGCTTGAGCAGGGGGCTTGGATTCGATGATCTCTGGAGGTCCCTTTCAACCTCAACCATTCAGTGATTCTGTGAAAAACTGCCCCATGGAGCTACTGAGGTGAGACAGTTGTTGGTTTCTGGGTCACCAACATCTGGTAGACATGGAGCTAGAAGGATGCTGTATGATTCATGAACTTGAGCTTTTAATTGAGCTTAGATATGGAGCATAATGGGAAAGGATATTTAACATTTACTGAACACAAGGTCTAAAGTAGTTGGTCTTTTCATTAACTTTGGTAGACTTCAGATCACAATCTGAAAGATCGAAAGCTACTGCACAGAGTATGAAGCCCACAGGCTAGAAGTGGAGCATGAAATCTTTATCCCTGCTATCAGCATGTCAGGATGACTAGTGACCAAAAGACGTTGTCTGACAATTAATTGTTCAGTTGGCTGTTGAAACAAGCTCAGGATCTTAGTTCGCTTCCCAGCAAATGACAGTATGTGATTGTCGCACCAGTATTTTAGTCAGGTGTCACAGGAGGGATCAAGAACTGAGTTGTCATCACTGACTAGTTCTTCTTTCATCTCTTCCTGTAGTTCATTCAGGTCATTGTTGAGGTGGATATAACAAGCCTTTCTGCTCCCGTCCTTAGAATAAGGAGGTAGGAACAACAGACTAAATATTATCTGCCCTTTTAGGAAGGTTGTCATTTACCTGCCCTACCTCAGGTTCAGCTATCTGATTAATCAGGTAACTCCCCACTCAGTACAAAGGCTTAGAAATTGAATTTGGCCAATGTGGACCACATTATGATTCTGAAAACATCCTTTATTTGTTTGGATCTCATAATCTATGGTATAAGTGGTCTCAGTGTGACTGTATGTACAGTGCTCCATACTGCGCATAACTGAGTAAGATAATTATACTTCATGGTCTCTTGCTGAGTCTGAGTAGTACAGTACAAAATATAAAATGATATAGACACCTTAAGTCCCTAAAAAGGGTTAAAGGAGGCTTTGAAAAATTTCTGTTGGAAAAGATTTGTTTGGTAGATGATTACTCTGAGCTCAAATGGGCTATAAAATTTCAAGAAGAAAATTTGTAAAAGGAATGAATATGACTGCTATTGAATAAGTTTTTGACAATTGTCAGTAAGCTGATCTCATGAAACAGAAACAAATGAGTTTTTTTGACAAGGCAGCAAATTATTGGATTTGCACACATATGCCTATTTATTTTTTGTAACCACAAACACCATTTTCAAGCACACGACATTACAAACAGTAATAGCATGAGCACACACACAAGAGAATCTTGAGGGGCCAGTGAACAGAAAATTAAATGCATCACAAAATAAGGAACCTTTTAAAGGAAGCAGTGATGATAGAATGAAAACTCAACAAAGCAAAGGAATTAATTCTGAAATCAGGGTGTGCTACTAGCCAAGACTCTATTGGACTGCAGTGCCCAAATATGTATCCACCCAGACATGGTTTATCTGATAGCAGTCATGCAACCTCACTAGAAATACTAAAGTAATGTTACCAGAATTTTCCCTTGTCTTAACACATATTCCATCCCTTCTCTGACTGTATTCTAATCTGTATTTTGGAAGGGGAAGGCATATTACATGTAAAGGACGACTCTAATAGTATCTACAGCATGGCTCTCTACAATTCATTTCACTTTTTGTGTTCCACACTCCCTCACAATATAGAGATTCTCAGTATGTAGCTTCTTGTAGATTTTTTACTGCACCAGAGCTATAAGTCTAGTTCACGATCAGTACAATCTGGGATACTTTTCCCAGGACAATATGACATGGACTAGGAAGAGGATTTATGTCAGGTATCTTTGTTTTGTTCTTTTCTTAGGATACAGTCAATCACATTTCTCCTACTATCTCTTCAATGCGTACTTCAACAAAATACATGTACCTTATTCAGCTTCACAAGAGTAATTTTCTAGTGTGAAGACCATTCATGCTACCATTACAGGGCAATAATCACAGATTGCCCTCTGAAAATATTAATGTGTGTGGAAATTAGGGCAGGGTAAATAGCAGAAGGAGCTCAGTCCTGAATACTCTTGCTGTAGCTACCAGGGTAGGAAGCCATTCTTCCATGGAAAGGGCAAAATCCTCCTGTCCTTGGAGTGGTAACCTGGTTCCTTTATTATTATTATTATTTTTTTTTTTTTAATTTTTAATTTTTTTAAGAATGCTTTCCAGTTCTCCATTATTGCACAGCTCCTACAGTCACATATACATATATGTACTGGTGAGTCACTATAGCTACTGTCAAGGCCTTTTTTTGTTCCCCTCAACTTCAATGTACTCAATATATAGTAAAATGCCCTAGCCAATAGGAGATTGACCCATTAGTGCTGGAAAAAAAAAAAAAAAAAAAAAAAAAAAAAAAGCAAAGTTATTGCTTTGTGATCCTTCCTGAGTAAGGAGAGGTACATATGATATTCCATGTCTCAGAAAACCAGCAGGAAGAAAACCAGTTTGCTCCATGAAGAAGTGACCAGCCCTAGATCTGTACCATCTCATGATGTGTTGACTTCTCTCCTGTTCCAAATCCAATCCTCTTGGTCAGGGTGCAGGAGATGGGAAAGGAAGAGGAAAGGTGTGAACTCAAGGCCTTTCCCTGCTGCATGGCAGAAGGAGGCTCTGTTTCTCCTGCTAACCTCCACCCCAGACAAGGCCAGTGGAATACTTTTTCTGCAGAAGGGCATAAGAGAGTAGTACAAAGCTCCTGTGTGCACTGTGCATAGATAAGAAAACCTTGCCCTAAATGTGAAAAGAAAGATTACAGAGGGGAAAAAACAACAACCCAGCAAAAACTGGCACAGCTACTAGAACTATGTTATTGAGGATGCTATTTGTCATCTGCTGTATAATAGAGCATGCATTTGGAAACAGGCTGGCAATTCCATTTCATTCACTCCTCTTTCCTATTCCACAAGTGTCATTGAAAGTAAGCAGCAAAGTCACCCTCTTCATGAATTTCTCAAACTGAAATGCTCTCCTGAGGATTGTTATCCTGCTGCTATGTGATCTAGTCTGGAAGCCTGCATGTACCAAATTAAAGAGAACTCTATGAATCAAAGCTGAGAGACCGAGGTATATAATGAACGCAAGAGCATGTGAGGCCCAGACCTGCTCCCGCAGAAATGAGCAGCAAGGGTCTGATTCTGATTTTGCTTATCCAGCTATAAATCAAGAACAACTTCACTGAAGCATACATCAGTGAATAGTGAACAAGCAGTCTTTCAGTACCAAGCCGCTAAATTCCCAACATATCACGCACTGTGTTTAGTACAAAACACTTTCCCAGCTTGACTTTGTCTGCAGGGTCATCCTGGAAGAAAATGCTATGGAAATGTTCAAACTCTGTCTTAAAAGAAAAAGTGGTTATGATACAGTTGAGGAGTGGATTAGCGGAGCCTACTGAGCCCCCTGCAACTGCCCATCTGCAGGGAAAAAGAAACAGGGACACTTCTCAGAGACCAAACTAAGCAAGGCTACTTCTGTCCCTTTGCTGTACTTTCAAATCCCTTCTGAGTCCAGAGCTGAAGGCAGGATTTGATGACCAGACAGCTATGATGAAAGCTATTAAAAGATTCCATAAAATTTTATGTGTGTAGGAGCACTCTTTTTTTCAAGCTAAAAAGACAGTGCAGCTGAATATCCCTTTGTAGAGTGAGACTTAAAACATGAAGCATCAAGCTAAGCCACAACTGGGTTATATGGGCCAATAGATTTTCACAAGGACTAGTTAGAATTGCAATGGCAGAGAAATAATTAGTTGCAACAGAGTGTAACAGAGAAACGCTGGTTATCATGGCTTGAGGGAAAGAAAGAGAAATGGTACTTTGTTAAGGCATAGCACACATCAGAATGGCAAGGCTGAAGTTATGCAAAAGAAAATCACCCATTTCTACCAGAGTTAAGAACACATGATTTTGTGATGTTCTTTGTAAATGGGACTGCACCAAAGAACATCACTACCAGAGAGAATAATTGCATCCCTGTCTTATCACCTCTTCATCTTTTTAATGAGAATTGCCTGGCAAAGCACCATGTGCTGGGTCACAACTTTGCCCAGAGAGGGTTTGTGTTTGTGTAGTGACTGAATATGAATTTGTAGCCTATTATTGGGTGTTATAGTATTATATAGGCTACTAAATGAAAAATGGTCTTTTCCCCAATTAAGTTTTAAATCATTTGCAATTTTTTTATTATTTTTTTTTCCCAAGCTAAAAGATGGAGCAAGACACAGACTCTTGTCTTGCTGCTGTGGTTTGTTTGTTTTTATTTCCCATCACAGGGCTTTAGGGAGCATGCCTCTGCTAAGTATTTCTGCAGCTGTTCAAAGGCTTACTGCACAATACAGTATCTGAATAATTGTCCCAGGTGACTATTAAAGTCTGCGGCTGCACCATAAAATCATGAGGAGTAATCTTGCACCACAGCAGAAAATACCCAACAGCCGACCCTGCAGAGTGTCATTCCTGTTAGCAGAGAACTACTGCAACCAAGTAAAGATTCAGGAAGACAGAAAGAGCACAGGGAAGCCTTTGGACCTTAAATTGTTGCTTTTCTTGCCAACTAAGCAAAAGTTGTTGATGATTGTTAAATATCGAATTGTCTGTATTCATCCTTAGCCAGCTAAAGTCAAAGGACTTACATCAAGGATGACATTAACCCATTACATGTAAAATATTTGTTTTTTTTTTCTTTCCTACTTTCTCTCTCCCCTTACAGTTTTATATACTGCAGGAAAGGAACCCCTTTAAAGCCTAATGTATGGTAATACAGTTTAATTGCTGTTGGTTGGCCTGTTGGGGATAAAATGTACTGGTTCCAAGCCATTTTGCTGACTCGGAACTTGGCACAGTGCAGAGAGCTGGGGGAAGGGAGATTGCTAATAAAAATAGCTGTGCTACCTGGGAAGTCTCTGCATACTGCAAAGGTACTGCTATGGTAGGCCCTGCAATTGCAGATAATCGATTTTTTAAAACAACGATGTTTGACTCACACTGACTACACAGTTTGCCTCTTAACCCTTAAATAAGCACAACTTGCACACAAATTTAAATCCCAGATGAACACTCTGTGGGCACCCAGTCCTCCCTGAACAACAAGTACTAACTTCGCATTTACTATACAACTTCTTCCAAGTTGTGAGCTGCGGAGAGATGAATTGCTTAAGGCAGAAATCTCTAGTCTTCATTTTCTGCAGCATGACAACAGAGACCCAAAAGCAGAGGTGCTTGTTTCCTCATCCCACCTCTTCTGATCTGTCATTTGGATAGAATCCCACCCCACAGCCCTCCCACCAGGTAAGCGATTTGTGCCAGTGTGGAGCTGGCTACCCACAGCTCGGCACAGAGGCTTAGGAGAGGTGATTATTACTGATCAATACCTCGCTTACACGGAGCACTTGAATTCTTTCTTTCAGATGGTTACTCCACAAAAGTAACCACTTGTGCAGGAGTGTACCTCTACTTGTTGGCCTTAAGCTCTTGTAAGTATCTCCAAACTGCCAGACAGAAGCAGCTCTATTAGCTACACATGGTTCACATCACATCAGTGATATGCATACATTGTGTACACAACTCCAATTTTAGACAATTCATAATGGACAATGGGGCCTTTTAGCCTATTCACATCCGTCTGTGACACGAATCCAGTTAGGATTATCAGTGACCAAAGGTTCATATCACCATGGAGCTGTTCAGCACCCTCAGGGAAAAATTAACTTGCTTCAGCCAACAGGGCCTAGCAATTTTACTCTTTTACTTAAATACCTACATCTACATATGTATAAAAACAACACAGTATGATTTTGGAGCGCTTTAAAAGTTGACTTTATAACTTCACCTATTTGGTGAAGACAAGTACAGGGCAGTAAACCCTTTCCTAACAGATGTTATTGATGAGCCTTTTTCCTGCACCAGCAACCAGCCCAGGGCTAATGAAGTGGTGGAAGCTGAAACTAGTTTCTGTTTCCATCTCATCGCAAAGGTAACTTTAAGTGCAACATATGAGACTGGTTCTCATTCAGACACTGTTGATGTTCTTTGGTTTCAAGCCTCATCATTCTGAATTTCAGAAGTGGAACAGCAGGACACTTATCCTGACTTTAAGATCATCAGAACTGAATAGCACAATTAAATGATTTGTCTGTGCAGCACTGAGTTATGGTGTCATGCTCTGAAAGGTGGTATTAGTGTTCTGGACAATGAGGAGGAAAGTTTAGATCTGAGATAGCATTGCTATACTGTAGTTGTTATGAAGTTGATGAGACTTGTGCAGTTTGGCTTTATAAATAGATAAAAGGATTTCACACTTGCAGCTGTGCTAATCACCGACACTTGAAAATTCATGTAATTCTACCCAAATACATCCTACTAACCTGGATTTTCAAACTTCCAGTCTGCTGTGTAGCAGGCACTCTAATAGCCACAGCCGATATTTGAAGAACTTAAATGCACTTAGAAAAGTTCCAGCTTGGCAATAATTACATTCTACCCATATAAAATACTGTATGTAATTTAAATTTCAGCTGCTAGAGGGTTCTCAATTTCTCTACCTGCAAAGTCTATCATAGAAGTGCAAAACCGCTAATACATCTTCCCCCCTCTCCTCAACATTAGCTTTATTTCAGCAATGTGATGCTGAAGTAATTAACTAGTCTGTGAAAGTGCGTTTTGAGATGGGATACATCACAGATTCCCTGTTACAGATTTGCCATTAACAGCAGCAAACTTTCCCATCTGTGGCTAAATCACAGACTAGCAACAGCTCTGATAAAAGGCTGCAGCCCACGTAGGAGAGAAGTAGTTGTGAGTGAACCTAGGAATTGCTTCTTAATTTTTATGGCAGCTTAGCAAGGAAGTGCCCACAGAACAGACCCAGAAGCCCCACCTCACAAAGAGTAGGTAAATCAGATGGGCTTATATTTATTTCTTCACTCTGTGCAAAGAAGCCTGTACTTTCTGGGCCCATGCAAAGTTGAGTAACACATGTGGACTAGAATAATAGAAGACTGTGGTCCTCAAGAGTTGAGAAATTCTTGACAATTTTTTTTGGAGAATGAGTACAAATCTCTCTCTGGATGTTTCCTGGAAGGTTGTTATTGATGACTTTTTTGAAAATAAAAACAATTAGTAAAGGCTGACAAAGAATCTGAGTGGATGATCTGACTAGGAAGAATATACGTGAAGAACTGGAAAAAGGAGGGAATCTAAAAAGAGGACTTATTATTTTTCTGCATTCCTTGGGATCCTTACTTAAGTTGTGATGCAGTTTCCATTATCTGTAACATTTGCTTGTTCACTTCTAGGAGTCTCTTGTCTGCACAAATACCTTGACATCTTCTGTTTATATATTTTTTATCAGCCCTGTGTCTTCTCGGTATCTCACTTAAACTGACTGCAAGCCTCCTTGTGTCTTTGAAGTGGCAATGTAGCAAGAAAACTCCCAGCCTGGTCTCCAGCTGTATAATTCTCTTGTGCCACTACAGCAGAACAGTAGTACTACAAGAAAGAAAACTTATCTTTACTGGACTCTTCCAGTAATGATTATAAACTCAATGTCTTAAAATTCATTTTGCTCTATGTACTTTGACTCCTCTCTGGACTTTGTTCAATTTGTGAAGTGAAACTTGATAAGTCTTTCAGCTTTTATAAATATTTTTCTGCTACTGCTGTGCTATTTTAAAGGATCACATTTTGCTCTGCAGGCTGCATTTAATAATTCTTAACAAACAACTCTCTGCACAGGATTAGCTTAAAAGTAACTTCTATGGCATCTGCATAATCTGTTTTATTGGCACATCTGAGCATTGTAATGATAGCGACTCTCTCATGGTCTTTACTGAAAAGAAATATCTTGCTTTTCTAATAAAAAACAATTTTACAGATCGAACAGCCTCACAGAAGTTGAGGTTAACACTCTTTTCACTTCAGTGCAGCACAGAACTTTAAATACCTCACCACATATGTCAGTCACCACCAGTCAACTGCAAAGGTGGCTCTGTGCTCCTGATCTATCTTCAGAGGCAGGTCCATTGCTGCACTCTGCACAAGCAGGAATCAAAGCAATGTTCCATGATATGCTTATAAATAGACCCACTGAAACAGTTCACCTATATGCTTGCCCCGACTCTTCTGAGCCAAGCTTTTGGGCATCAAGCTGTGTGGGACACCAGTCTATGGATATTTTTCATGTGTTTGAGTATTTCTTACATGTCCACATCCTAACTTTTGATCCCTGTCTTATGTGGTCCTTGTAGCAATGATGCTACTTGATGGAAGGGAGCAAGCAACTTCAGAGGATATCCTTACTCATTGTCTCTTTAAATAGCCATCAAATGAGCTTTGTGGGACTTTTGAATAAGGTATTAATGATGGGTAACTGAATAGGCAAACATTTGACATTACCATTCTTGTGCTTTGTGGAGATGTCCCCTCTCACCTTCCCTCAATGTTTGGCGGTCACCACCTACTGAGACTGGGCAAATATGTTATATGCTATTGTTTCCTTCTCTAAGTGACTGACTGTGATCCTCTAAACAACCTGAATTCCATGACTGCGAATTGTTGTCGTCCAAATAGTAGCATGAATAAAAAAACTATTGAAATGAACACTTTTTCAAAAAGCAAACACAGGAATCATAAATGTGTGCAAACCAAGTACCTTTTAAAAAGTTGAAAAGAGTTGTTTTTATTACTTAGTGGCACTGGTGAGCAGCCCTCATTGTGAACCCTTTGAATGTAGCCAGGCTGGTCCTGTACAAACACAGAACACCTCCTTCTTTAGAGATCTCACAATGTAAAGAATGCTGTTTTGTGTCAAAAAACAGCATTTACCTTATGCTTGGTAAAACAGGAAACTGTAAAGACATTTTTAATGAGGCAAGAGAAATACATTTTGGTGAAACTGCTTCTGACTTATGGTTATATTGCCTCAGTTTTTGTGGACATTTTGAACTTTTGAGTTCAGATCTTCATGACTGGATTATTAGAAGACATACGCTGGATGTGCACGGATGCTTTGGAGTCCTAAATCCAACCAAAAGGCTGCTAATACCAGAGTAGCCTTCACTAGGTTATAACTAGTATGAAGCACTCTTAACTGCAGAAGGATCCTTCCTTGCTGTTTTTGAAGCAGTTCCCCAGAGAAACTTGATAGCAGTTTGAGATCTGAAGCAGAAGCACGTGAATCACGGTGAAATTACATAGGTGTCAACATTTGATATAGCGAAAGTGCTTTCTAACCAGAGGGTGTAGGTTTTAACAGAGCAGCACAAAAACTGACTGTGGTCTGTTATACTAAACATTTTTTAACACTTTCTCTTTGGCTTTAAACAGTAATTCAGGTTTTAACTGAATATGTACTGAATCTCAGTGTTCTTGATTTGTTTTACTCTGCAAATCATCAGTTAATATAATTCAGGAGGTATTATTTACTGATTTTATAGAACAGCTGTTTGAGGAAATAACTGCATTAGCAGTGGGGTGGTGAACAGACGTTTCAGGTGGGGTGAAAATGTATTGTTGGTACATTCTCTACCAGTCTAATCATGGTGAATAAATGGAGCCACAGAAGGAGACAGGATGGAATGGGGTTGATCAATACATGCTTCTCCCTCACCTTCCTTGCAGTCAAAAGAGAATGATTACACTTATCTGAACTTAGTGGGCAATATCTATCCCTTGCTGGAGGTTAAATGAAAAACTCTTGTGTTCCTACTTTTATGCTGACCCTAAATTTGTGTCTTGATTCTACTGTCTCTGGCTATATGGATAGTTCTTCAAGTCAATGGGAAAATTGTCATGAAAAAGGGTTGCTCACATGAATGAGGTTTGCAAGATCAAGCCCTTCATGATCAGTATAACCCTGGGCATCAGGCTGATATGGCATCCCTGATTTACAAGAGTAATCCTATTAGCATCAAAGGTACAATTCACATGAGTAAGGGCTGTGAGAATGGGTCCCTCAGGAGCAACTACCACCATAGTTATGTATCTAACCTCACTTAGATCACAGCAGTTTTCAAATGTTGTACAGGCACTTTGTGCTGCTACCGAACTTTTAAGAGAAAATAGACCTTGAGCACAAGTTCACTTCTGCTTTACTATGGCCCCGATTTTGCACTCCATTTAGATTTCTCTTCCCCCCTCTCTTAAGGAGTCAGTTTGCAAGAAATATTGGCTTCAATTCTTGTTTCTTTTCCTTTCTTGCTTGCTTGCTTCCTTTCTTCTTCCCTTCCCTTTCCCTTTTTTTCTTCCCCTTTTTTTTTTTTCCTTTTTTTTTTTTTTTTTTAATTTTCCTTCCTTCCTTCCTTCCTTCCTTCCTTCCTTCCTTCCTTCCTTCCTTCCTTCCTTCCTTCCTTCTTTCCTTCCTTCCTTCCTTCCTTCATCTTTCTCTCCCTCCTTTCCCCATAACTTCTTTCTGCTTTCTATACCTTCCTTATAACTAGGGGAATTCCATGGTGGTAGGAAAAAAGGTTGGCCTCAAAATTCAAAGACTGGGAATGCATAAGCTTTCTGTTCCAGAAGTGTTTGTTAAGATAACACAAATCAATCTAAACTTGTAGAATCCATAAAACAAAAAAGAGAAATCCAAATGAAACAGTGATTTTTGTAGAATTTCTAGCTGCATTTCTGGATCTCTTAATATCCTCCTTATATCTACTGAAAATGGCCTTTCTCCTGGCATTGTTGTATCTCCAGGTCTGGTTCTGAGAACTGCATATAAATCAGTCACCAGCTTTTCTTCTCAAGTATAATAACGTGAGTTTAGTTTAACTCTGTTTAACTTAGTAGGTTTGCCTTCTTTTTACATGTAAACTTGCTTAAGATAAAGAGGAATATCAATCAGAAAAAAAAAAAAGAAATGATAAAAATAAATATATTTCTATCATAGTAGGACTAATTAGATGATGTAATTGGGATATACTATGTTTTACGTTGCGTACAGATATTTTTGAAAATACAATTTCTGTCTTGAAGTAACAGCTAGGAGCAGCTGAAACATTTCCAGATTTCTAATACATTCCCTAGTAAAGGAAAATCTGAAAAAATTCCTTTCTCTTACCTATTCACATTCATGTGATTTGTTCTGTTGACTTCAACTGAAATACTATTTGCTGTGTCACTAGTGGGAACAAAGGTTGTTGAACCCAGCTCCTACGGCACTTAAAAGCAGTTCCAAAGCTACAGTCCTTGCTCAACTGAGTTTTGCTGTTTCATGCTTAATGTGAAGTCACAGAAGGTCTGCATATACAGGCATGTAACGTGACATGAATCATAGAAGTAGCCTCAATGAACACTGAATATACGTATGCAAGACTAGTTTTTCATAATGATGCAGCTTTAAATATAATATCCCTTTCATCCTTTATACATATCTACATATACTACTTCTGAAATTTTTACTGTGAACCTGACTACATTTGTCTACACCTTCATCACTCTTGTTTACATAATCTACTTAGTCACAAACATTTCAGTTACGAGAAATGCCCTGGAGGTTGTGCCATTTTCTCTGCAGAGGGAGGTTTGAACATCCCATTTCCTTCTTTCATCACATTCTGGTGTGCTGGGATAAGTCCTTGCCCAACACTGAAGTTCCTTTATTGTCAGGTTTTGCAAAACACTGCAATAGCACCGATGGTTTTGCAACGTAAATATTTTTGTCTTTGGTAAAAGTTCAGATCCACCAAAATAACACAGGGGCTGAAAGCACTGAGATCTTTCATAGATCATCTAGATTCTTCATAGATTCTTCAGATCATCATAGATTCTTCAAGATCATCTCACCCAACCATCACCCTACTACCAACGTCACCCACTAAACCATGTCCCTACACACCACATCCAACCTTTCCTTAAACACCCCAGGGACTGTGACTCCACCACCTCCCTGGGCAATCCTTTCCAATGCCTGATTACTCTTTCTGGGAAGAAATGTCTCTCCTAATTTCCAACCTGAACCTCCCCTGGCGCAACTTGAGGCCATTCCCTCCAGTCACTGGTTATCTGGGAGAAGAGGCAGACCCCCAGCTCCCCACAACTTCCTCTCAGGCAGTTGCACAGTGCAGTAAGGTCTCTCCTCCAGACTAAACAACCCCAGTTCCCTCAGCTGCTCCTCATAGGACTCGTGTCCCATGCCCTTCACCAGCTTCACAGCCCTTCTTTTTGGTGCTGTCAGTGTTTTTTCAAGCAAGCTTCAGGACCACTTAGCAGCTTGTGTAACCGCTGAACACAGTGCCTGATGATGAAGTCTGCCTGGGTTGCGATCTTTGCTTTCCCTCCAGGGCTTTAAAAGCCTTTAAGCCCATGAGCGTTCAAACCAGAGGGCTTTCTCTTTTCTTTCTCTCGCGGTTTTCTTCCAGCTAAACTCCCGGAGGGCCGAGGCCTGAACCCTGCCTCAGCAGGGTCACCCAGTCCCGCGGAGCCGCCGGGAGAGCCCCGCGGCCCCCAAGGGGACGTGGCCGCCGCCGACCCCTCACTGGTGGTGGAGCACGGCCCTCAGCCCCCCGGGGGCCATGCTGCCGCCCGGCTCCGGACCCGCCTCCGCCTCCACCGCCGCGCCCGCTGGGGCGAGGCGAGGCGGGGCCCCGCGGCCGGTCGGGGTTCATCGGGCGGCCGCGAGCAGCGGGGCGGCGGCGCCGGGCGCGCTCTCTGCGAGGGGACCCGGGCGAGGTGCGTGGGCGCTGCGAGATGGCGGCGCCGCGGCCGGGCGGGAGCGGAAGGTTCCCCCCCGGAGCCGCTGCCTTCCGGGGCCGTGCTCGAGGACAGGCAGCGGGGTTCGCTCGGGGACAGCCCGGGAGCGGGGCGAGGGGGCTCCTTGGGTACTGGCTGTGAGGAGTGGGGAAATCGCCTCCCTCCGAGCAGCCCTCGGGGCTGGGAGAGGCGTTGGCTGTCCCTCGCCTCCCAGGTTGCCCCCCCGAACTGGGGAGGAGTTGCTCGGCCCGGGCTAAGGAGCACCCAGGGCGTGTTGAAACTTCCCGATTTCTTTCTTTTTAAAGGGCGCAGTTTCTCTCTGGACGCCTGCAGCAGCCGAAGCGTGCTTTGAATTCACAGCTGAGGACGGCACAGGTTTGCTAGGAAGCCCCGTGACTCAAGCGTGGCCGCCGGGGTTTTGTTACGGATTGAGTTTTGAAGGCGGGTTAAATTATCACAGTTTATGGAAGGGGTGGGTGTAGTGTCAGAGCCTAAGGATGCAAGAACAGAGCATATATTTCTGAGAAGCTGGACTTGCTATCACACAATACTTTGAAAAGTAGTGTTTTAACAAATGAACAACAAAAGGCCATCCCAGCTGGTATTTAGCTGATATTAACAATCACAACTGCACAGGGAAGGCCTAGTCTGTCAGCACTGGGACAAAAATCATGTGTAATGTGAATATTAACATAGGTGCCCAGTGAGGGCAACGTGGCTGAACTATCTTCCCCTCTCTGCTTTTAAGAGCCTGTACGTGGGATCCAAACTTTTACTTCTGAATTTTGCATTCCCACCACAGTGTGGTATTACATTTACAGATCAGTCTGCTGATAGTTTTACTAAGCATATCCCTTTAAACCCTGATCTGTTTTACAAGGTAGGGTTTATTTTGGCTTTCCTGCTGATGAATTCTTTGTCTTCAGCAAGGTTTTGATCTTCCCTTTTTGTAGTGAAGACAAGGCCTTGAGAATTAGAAGAAGATAACCCTACAAGTAGGGAAAATGGATAAATGTGGTATAGTTCCAGCAGGTAGGATAAAGAGACATTGGTGAACAGTTTTTCATGACTTCACGTAGTTCCTGGATGTGTTTTTAATATGGCTTTCAAATTCAGTGGGGGAAAAATGCTCCAAAGCCACAGATTTACTTTTTTTTTTTTTTTTTTTTTTTTTTAAATCTATAAACCATGCATACTTTTTGCTGTGATACTAAGTTAAAAATGACAGTGTCTATTTATTGCTGAGAAAAATCTTTGCCCAGTTGCTGGTTGTTTTCAGAACTGCTGAGCTGCAGTGGGAATGGAAAGAGTTGCTCCGAGTTTCCCATAATCCCTAGACCCAGTGCTTGGCCCAGTGACCGAAGCACTCTTTTGTGAAGGATAAAGGAGGGAGCAAAATCCCATCCCCACATCTAGACATGTTTAGGCAAGGCTAGTTTTGCATCACTGAGAAAACAGCTGCTTACCTCTGTCCTGCCCACTTCTCCACCAAGGATGTACCTTCAGCACAAGAGTCTTGTACTGTTCGCAGCTGGTCCAGTTTCCCTTGTTTGGTTGTAGCTGGCAGTGACTACATGCTGAAGGCAAAATGAGTGAATGTTAGATCTGTACATAATTTTAACTTCTTATTGTTAAAATATTATAGGAAATTTTGAAGCTATCTGTGACAAAAAAAAAATGTAATTTTGTTTTGGTCTCAGAATGAATGAAGTACCTGGTAGTTAAGAAATACTAGTTATATGAATTCCTACTCACTAAATGCATGATTAAAGCACCTGGTGAGGCAAAAGCCTTGCTCTGTGCAGAGCACAAATTGGATGTGCAGGTGGACATGCTTTTCATTTTATATGCATTCAGTCCTCAAAACTTTCTTAACTTGATGGTGTTGATAAAAGATACCGCCTCCATGAGATGGTGGGTTTGGTACAGCCTCACTGGAAAGAGTCTTCATTAGCTTAAACCTCCCTTGATAAAAGCATAAATAGTTCTCTGCTTTTTGTCATTACAACTTAATCTTTGCCCGTGAATCATGCTAAAAGCAATTTTTAAGAACTAGGTCTCAAAGGAAGAAAATGCATGTTTAACTCAGTTTGATCACAAGTTATTGCTGGGTGGGAAGATATTGGCTAGTTCGAAAGCTGAAATGCAATTATAATTGCGTAATTTTACAAAAAAAGGTAGGCAATACTAATTTTCCTCTTTAAACACTCTAGTACATATAGTATGTCATCACACTCTTTCTATCCTGGTAATTGCTTAGGGAAATTCACTAGTTCAAACGACTTGGTCTAAAATTGGCTTTTGTTATTTGGAAAGTGTACTAAGTATTTTGCTAGTAAAAAAAAATAATAATAATTTTAAAATAATATTTTGAAAAATATTTTTTTCAGAGAGCCAAAGTTGTGTTGTCACTGCAGTGATGCTAAGAAGAGCTGTCTTGTCAGTCTTGTTGTCAGAACTTCGGGCTTCTCTACTGTTAGTCTAACTTCAATATTTTTTAAAGGTCATCAGTGAGAAGTGGAGAAATGGCTAAACTTACCCAGCTAATTGACAATGAAGTCTTCCGTGCCTATGCTACCTATGCAACTATTGTTCTCCTAAAAATGATGCTAATGAGTCTTATAACTGCATACTTCAGAATCACGAGAAAGGTAAGAAGCTGGGATTGTTGTCTGATAGAAGAGCTTGAAATCTGTATTGAAATAACAGAGATATCATAGGCATCTCTTTTCTTTTCACCTTTCAAATACAGGTGCTTATCTTTCTTTTTTGTTTTCAACTTTCTCCTCTTTCCCTCCCCTAGTGATAGACTGGATTTGGCCAGCTGGTGCTTTGTTGGTATCAAATGGAGAATGTTTTTAACCTAATTGTGAGATATTTATGAGACTCTCTTACAGTTGCATTTGACTTATGCTACTCTCCTAAAACATATCTATTCCTTTTAAATGAGAAGTTTTCAGAACTGTAATTTCCACTGTCTTGTGGATAATGCTGGTGTCCAGGCTACCCAATTTATAAAGCAAATAAAACATGGTATGAAGCTGTGTTAAGTGAATAACCAACCAGTAGAGTCAGAGAGGGTATATGAGTTACATATGTATGCTTCTATAACCCTTTCATCCAGTAATTTCAAAGCTTTTTACATTCCCTAATTGTTTTAGTCTTCCCATTTCACAAAGGTCGTTTAAAAAAAAAAATCATTTTCAAAAATGAGTGGCAGGCTGAAAGTTTACTTGGATTGATGGATAGCATGGATAAGTGTATGAAAGATTGAGTGAGGATTACTAAATAATGTAGAAGCTGCATCTAGCATAGGAGAGGGTGCCCATGGGAAGCATTGCATTGTGTTTGCCATGTTCTTGGTGATCTCTAGGTATCTGCTACTGGCCACTCTAGGAAACGCTCGGTCCTGAGATGAAAGAGCCCTGGGTTTGCCCCATATGACTGTTCTTGTGAGATCTGCTTCTGCAAGACAGCATGTGCTTCAGAGAGTTTGTTGCAGTCCCTTAGTTGAAATGCTGCTTTTTATACCTGCTGGATGAAAGAGAAAGCAGCTCAATTATTCTGTTGTTTGTGATGTTACACAGTACCTTTGAGGTCCTAGTAGCATGGCGTTTGAGCAACTGCTGATTTCAGATGGTTCTCTAGGTCTTTGGCACAGCTGAATGTTGAGTCCAGTAGACCACACACACTCACAGGTTCAAAATAGAACACAGATTTCTGTGATTTCTTTGTTGTAACCTTATTTCCTTTTGCTCTAGAAGCAGGTCAGCTGTATGATCCTATATGTAGATCTAATGAAGTCCTATATTAATGTTCATACTGTATTGTGTTCCATGTGTGTGCAGATGGCAATAGGACTTTCATTAATTTGAGGTAATTGCTTTTCTTATGATGGAGAGTAATATTAAAAACAGATAAGTACTTTTCATTTCTTGTTTAAAACGACAAAAAAAAAGTCTTTAAAAGAAAATAGACTAATGAAGTATTAAGAGAAAGTGGAGGAAAGCAGTGGAGCAAGGGAAGGTAGAGTGTTGCTGACACTGTTAATGTCTCCAGAATTTTGAGGCCAAAGATATTTAACAGTGAGGGATCAAGGCTGCCTTAGAAAGCAATCATGTACCTCTTAAAATCTAAATCCTATATAGCATGAACAGTTCACAGAATGCATGTATTACTACATCTCGGCAAGGAGACATCTACTGCAGTCTGCACCAACTGAAGTGAATGATGTTTTCAAATGATATCTTAAAGTATTGGAGGTAATAAAGGGTCATATAAGTGGTAAAATTTGTACCTAAAAGGAAAGGGATCAGTGTATTTGGTAATAACGAGGATGGGAGCGGATGCTATTCTTGTATAGACTTGCAAAGGATCCAAAAGGGCTTTCAGATAATCTGTCAAGAATAGTGAAGAGAGTCTTAGGCAGTACAGACACTTCTACCTTCCATGTTATGATGTTCTTTCAGGCCACTGGCATTGCTTCAGTCATCTGCTGTGTTTGTCCATGTTATAAGAAGGCATCATTTACATGCATAAATTATGTTAATTTGTCAGGATACATGCTACACGTGGGCTAGGTTCAAGAAATTATTTTTCTATTGAATGATGTATTGTCCCCTGTGCTTTTAACTGCAGGTGAATTATGTGGGGTTACAGGGGCATTAGTAGAGAGCATATCTTTGTATGAAGCTGCTTTGACTAGAAGCAGCATCCTTGCATCTAATGTCTCTTTTGTGTTTTTATTTGAAATAGGCATTTGTTAACCCAGAAGATACAGCATCATTTGGTAAAGGCGAGAGTGCCAAAAAATACCTGCGGACTGATGCAGATGTTGAACGCGTACGCAGGTAATGCATGGGAGTCTTTCAAAAGTTACTTTAAGTAACAGAATCAGCCTAAATCAAAGAACTAATTTCATCGCATTCTCTTTGGCAAACCCATACCTTTTTTGTGTTGCTGTTTCTAGTATGTTTTATGTTAATTTGTCCAAATGAACAAACTATTCCGCATTCAAATGGTCAGCATGCATACTACAAGTAATGTCAGTGTTTGGCTATAATAGCACACTCTTGGATCCTGGGTGGATGGGGAAAGTGGTGAGAAGATTATAAAACGTGATTGTATGTTGATTTAGTATAAATCAGCTTTCATTGTATTTCAGCATGAGTTGCAAGAGTTGCATCTTTTACCAAAGTGTAAAGGAAATAACAGGGGGGAAGAGGAATGAAATTGTATTAAAATCATGGAACTCCAGAGTTGTAAAGATGGCATGGTTTGGCAAATTATACTGAGTGGGAGTCCAAGCCTGTGTTCTTTTTGCTGGATTGAACTGGGGTTACTGCCTGATGTATCAGTTGTACGGGAAAGTTGACCAGCCTTCTGGAAGAATACTATTAATAGTATAGCAGTGTGCAACCTGCAGTGTATGTATTTTGTTTTGCAAGATTCATGGCAGATTGTAAAGTTCAGTTCAGTGGGTTAAATGTAGCAGCTTATTTAATTCTGTTTAGCTATTGGCAAAAATTTTCTGATACCAAAATCATAAGATTAGAGATGCTGTTTGATATACCTGTACTAACAAGGCACAGGAACCTTTAATATTCTTAATGCTTTCCGTATCATTATTCCTTAATGAAGCTTTTAGTTTATTTGCTATATTCAAGATTTTATACCAAAAACTTCAATGTGAATGAACAGTTCTCATTAAAACACCATTAGGGAACATCTAGAAAATAAATATCAACTTTGATTTCAGAACAGTAGATCCTTGCTAATGTAGATGATTGTAGTTCCATGAAGGCTAGTATATTTCTGTATGTCTCTTTTGGATTAAAATCTCAGAAAGGAGGGTCTCAGTGGGCTGTAAAAATATACTGAACTTTCCTTTTCTTCCCTTCTGTCATTCAGGGAGTTGTTGTTTAATGTGTTGGTTGTTACATAGAACTGGGCACTTCTTGTTGAAGAGTAATTCCTTTCTGTTTGTAAATTTTAAGAGGACAGCTAAATTGCTACCAGCTTTAGGACCAATTGCCCTTTTAATTCAAATCAGTATGTTAGGAAAATGAGTCACCTCACAGTCTGAGCTACACAGATAGGATTTTTACAAGACTGTATTCTCAAAGCCTGCGCTGCTGTTTTGCAGTGTTTAAGACTTCCCCAGAACTAGTAAGTCAGCTTGTCTCTAGTTACTCCATTGGTGTTAAAGCATCCATTTTTTTTTTTTTTCCTCCTGACAATGATTTTTAATGGATGTTTATTTTCTATTCCAAGCTTCAAGGCAACAGAGAATGCTGGATAGATTTATCATGGCTTCTCTTCTATATAAGTGACTGGAATTTGTTATGTTTATGGGTATGGAAAACATTACTTTTTCACTGTACTTTTTTTTTTTTTTTGGAAAAAAAAAAGCAAAAAACATTTCTGGAGGATATGTTTTCTTGTAATGATACATGAGTTCAAAAAGCAGCTGCAAAACAACACCATGTTCTGTTTCTAGTTGGCAGTGAAATTTGATATAATTAGTAAGGCTTACAAGTTTTTTCAATCAGCAAATTTGGTTGGAATTATAGTTTACCTTAAGAGGTAAAGGGAGCAGGGAAGGTTTACGAAGAGCTGTGGAAGGGTTCAAGATCTGGAGTTCGGTCTCAACACATTCTTAGTAAATTACACTATGGTTTCAAAATTTCAAACGGTTTTCCACTTAGCACTATTTTAGTGCTTATTAGTGAAGAAAATGAACCAAGAGTATAACTGTCAGACTTGTTAGGTGCTAAAAAATAACATTCTTCAAGACGATTGAGGCTCATGAAGTTTGGATAGAATGTTTAATATATAGGGTGTTTCATATTTTCTTTATGGAGACTACAAACTAAGTTGATAGTGTTGGAGTAGATCATGAAGGTCTAATAATGAAGTCTAATAGTTGCAGTTATTGTCATCCAGTTCAATTGATGTTCGTTTGTGAGAGGGTACAGGAGAATTCCAGCTGTTATCACAGAATCACAGAATTGAAGGGGTTGGAAGGGACCTCGAAAGATCGTCGGGTCCAACCCCCCTACCAAAGCAAGTTCTTTAGAGCAGGCTGCACAGGTAGGCGTCCAGATGGGCCTTGAATATCTCCAGAGAAGGAGACTCCACAACCTCCCTGGGCAGCCTGCTCCAGTGCTTCGTCACCCTCACCATGAAGATCTTTCGCATGTTGGCACGGAACTTGGCAAACTCTATCTTGTGACCACTACTCCTTGTCCTGTCCTTGCAAACCACTGAAAAGAGGTTGGCCAAATCCCTCAGTCTCCCACACCTCAGGCATTTATACACACTGATGAGATCTCCTCTCAGTCTTCTTTTCTCCAGGCTGAACAGGCCCAGGTCTCTCAGCCTTTCCTCATAAGGAAGATGCTGCAGGCCCCGTATCATCTTTGTGGCCCTCCACTGGACTCTTTCCAGCAGATCCCTGTCTTTTTTGTACTGGGGAGCCCAGAAAATCTTCTTCCTTTTGTTTTATTCTTGCACGCTATGGTGCCCTCACATACTTCATGTAAGTCCCTTATATTACCAAGATCCTAGAGAAAATATAAGATATTTCATATAGAAGATCAAAAGCATAAAAGTATGGGGGTGCAGCAAGAGAGACCAGAGCGATGTCAGGTGAACGTACATTAAAGTCAGGGCCCCACTGTAGAGAAAGTCAACAGTAGTGATAGGGCCTTAACAATAGCACACTTTGAAGATGCTGAAAAATAATAAGACTTGAAGTGATTTACTTAACAAAATGTAACACTATAAAACAACTTTGCTTTTCTCCCCAGAGGCCACCTGAATGACCTTGAAAATATTGTCCCATTTCTTGGCATTGGACTGCTGTATGCTCTTAGTGGCTCTGATCTGTCCACAGCCTTGCTGCATTTTAGGATCTTCGTTGGAGCTAGGATCACTCACACTCTTGCATATTTGATCCCTCTTCCCCAGCCTGCCAGAGGTTTGTCTTGGGTAGTTGGGTATGCTGTTACCATCTCAATGGCATACAAAGTGCTGAAGACAGCGTTGTACCTGTAACTGAGTTATAGCTTCTGTGTATCATTTGACATTCCATGCAAAGTTTCCAGTGGTGTGTGTTGATGTCTTGAATGAGCCAACATGAGTTTTACAGGGTGATGAGAATTAATTTTTTTAACAGAGGCTTTTCATTCCTGGTTAGAAATACTTATTTTTGGAGGAAAAAAAAGTCCCTCTCTGCATTCACGGGTTGCATTGCCAAAATGTTAGATTTAATGTTCTCTTTGCTATTTGTCAAGTGCTTATAATTCTAAACATACGATGATGCTGTATTGATAGCATGTGTGGTAATTTTCTACAGATGCTCTATTTTTGGCTGTAGCTCTGAAGTCTAAATCAATAAAGATAAGATGAAAAAAAGTGTGTTTGAATTTTTGTTTTCATTTTGACTCTTCTAACTGCAACCAGCAGATAGAATGTCACTATGTATCAGAAAAAGATTTCCAATCATGCAGTTCTTTGAAGAATGCTTACCTTAATAATAAGATGTAGCTGGTAATGCTAGGTTTGTTGTAAAAAAATCTTTGAAATTGTTTGTGTAATCCACTTCGGGATTAAAAAATGCAAACCATTGTAGCTCCATCTCTCTCAGATGAGTAGATTAAAAAAGAGAAGTATTTGGGTTAAACACTATTTAGTGACACTGGTGAAAATTTGAAGTAATTGTTTTTGTCGAAGTTACTTTATACATAGATTTTTGTGACTGGATAAAGTGTAGAGCCTATGTAAATGATCTTTTCTTTTTTGGTTTGTGAATAAATTCAGCATAAAATGAGTGACACTTGCAGATGTATATATCAAGTAATTCAGATGTGAATATATAATTAGTTTGTATGTCATACTGTCATAAATATGTTGCTGATAGGAAATTTTGCTCTTTGCTTATATCTTTCTATGATGTGTTAGTTTGAAATAATTTCCTTAAAGACTCTTCCTGGTCTTTCTTGTTTGTTTTTGTAACCGTGGCTTAAATAGTAGCATGAGATTTCAAGGAGAGAAAATAACCCCCAAAAGACTTTATATCCAGTGTGCTGGTCATTGATAAATTTTAAGTGGCAAGTCAGAGCCCATTGTGTTTGGTTTTCTTTCCTGCCTCTGTACTTCAGAAGCTGTTCTACTACTGGACAGCCCAGAGAAGAGTGGAAGACTTCATTCTGCTGTCTCCGTATGCCACAGGCTTTTCTCTTGGCCTGGGTAAAGTTGTAATAGTGCAAGGCACATCGTGCTGGAGCCTACCTATCTACCCATTGCTGTGGTGAGTCACTGAAGGTCAGACAGTGTTGTGCTAGCCTGTAGCTGAGAAGGCCGATAGGAGGAGTTGGGAAGGATGCAGACAGACTGGGTAAATCCAAAGAAGGGGATTTTTATGTCAATTCAAGGATAGTGTCTAAGTCTTACTTATTAAAAAGAGAAGCGTAGGACATGAAATCAACAAGTAAACATTGATTTACCAGAAATTAAATTTAACTAATGACTGAAATAATGAGGAAGTGGATTCTTTAGAAAGAGGATTTTCAAGAGAGGATGATTAAAAGTCAAACACTGGAATTGGAAGCACGTGTCAACACCTTTTGGGTTACGAGGGCCTCCAGAAGGGAGCAGAACAGAAGCATGGACTTCCATGTTTCTCCTCTTTGCATCTTTCTCTATCACTTGCTGCTTTTGCTGTTTTCTTCCTATATCTTCTTTCTCTATATTAGCTTTTTATGAGAAGTTGAGACCAGCTACCTGGCAGGGTATGACTATAACAAAGTAATGTTGCCTGTCAGCCCTTCCTAGTTTGAGAGGGGCTGGTGGTGGAGGTGGAAGGGGCCAGGCTGGGACCTTGAACCAGGGCCCAAACCAATAGTTGTCAGTTAACCTGACAACTCAGACTGATCCGTCTGCAACTACCCTGCCCTCTTGTATTGTAATGTCAGCATCTAAAGTTGTATTTTTCTCACTTCTTTGTGGCTTGCCTCTTCTTACTAGCATTTAAAAAAAACAAAAACAAACAAACAAAACAAACAAACAAACAAAAAAACAGGAAAGTATCCACCATATAGAGGGATCCGCTTGAAATTCAGCAGAGCTAGCCCTTCCCTTTAACACAAAAAAGGCAGGACAGAATAAGAAACTCACAGTACCAGCTTTCCTACAAAGGACTTCTTAGTAGGCTTTTGACCCCTTAATTTCAAAATTGTTTGGTTCTTAATTGATTAATTTCCAAATTTTTGAGTTTTTCTAGTACACCTGCAGTAACACCAAGGAAGCAGAGGTCTATGCATTCAATTCATTCTGTTGTTTAGTAGTACATTATCTTAGCCACCTAACAGCTAAGTGTTCATAACACCTTACATTTAAAATAGGAGGTTTAGTTAATTAACAGGCATGTTAGGAGGTCAGAACGTTACAAGTGGTCCACAAGGAGGGATGCAGACTAGCACAATGTATTCAGGAGCAGCTTTTAACTCCTTTTGCATGAAGCTTCTGTACAGTAACTTCACTCTAAAGAGAAATATCTGGAACCTATCTTTATTTCTGTGATTTTACATTTGAAACAAAATTAATTTTAAAACCCTTCCATTTGCTCAGTGGTATCAAAGCCTTGAACATATACTCACTATGTGCTGAGAAGTAGAAAAGATAAACAGAAACCCTTAGAAATACCTAGAGTGATTCAATATTATTCTGTGTTTCTCTTGCATTTATTTTAAACCTATATTTTATTTTCCTTTGCTCCCACAAATACCATCTGTGAATCTGGGTGGGGTACAATCTGTGAAATCTGCGTTACCAGCTTCAATGAAACTCTGACTGCCAGCTCTGTGCAAGTTACGTTTGAGTCGTCCTTTTCAAATGGCTCTTATATTGCTCCAGGCCATGCGTTAGAGAGATGTTTCTGTGTCATACCCAGTTGTACAGGTGTATACTTTAAAATGTTAGCACATTTTCAGAACTAGAAAATAAAAAATAAATAAAAAATAAAAATAATATTTAAAAAAAGCAACATTAGTTGAATACACTGCTTATATAAAAATGCTTTTTCACCTTTTAAAACACGTATATGTGAATTTTGGACTGAGCTTTTACCTGGCTCTTTTGTGGTAATCTGTAACTCTAATGAAGCAACTGATTTATCAGCAGGTAGACTACATGTGAGATGGTGAAAGTACAGAAGAGGCTAGACCATAGGAAACTCAAACCAGTGTCTCGCAGGCTTCTTTTCTAAACCTTATGCGTCTTATTTTTACCAGTAATCATAGGTGGCTGGAGAAACTACAAGTTTTCTTCTCTCTGCACATTATTCCTGACATTTTATATTCTTATTTTTGTAAAGTACGTCATGGTTTGAAGTGGCTCTAATATGTGACCGTAAGGTACTTTAAAATACTAGCTGACATAGTTTGATCTAGTTAGTTAGTTTCCTTTCTCAGTGAATTTCGTGGGCTTCTTTGTTTTCAGAAGTGTAAACTTGTGAGCAACTCCTCAATTTAGATTTCAACCCAGAGGTAAATGTTTACGTGACTGTAGACAAGGTTACTTTGTCCAGGTTTTCATGGCTGGAGACAGATGTGCTGTAGGCAGTGAATTGCTGAGAGGGCTGGTGACTGGCGAAGACCTTGGAGCTAGGACTTGCCATCTGAGCACGATTTCATGTCCTGGTGCAACAAAGCAGGTGTTTAAAACTATAAATGATACATTAGATATTTCCTTGAATTTCTGGGAGTAAGTCTGCCTTCAAGGTTTTATTTCAAGAAGCTGGTTCAATGCTTCTGAAAATGATGCCATTGTATGTCATCAAAATGGACAAAAAGAAAAGCTTAGGCTCCTAATTCAAATCTCTCTGGGGTTTTAAAAAATGTAGTCACCCAAAGTCTGTTATGGTCATTACTCCATGCTTAGCGGCATTTCTTCTTAGTTACTTACAGAAACAAATTCAGTCTAGTTTTTTGATGGATGTTGCTTGTAATGTATATCCTTTCTCAAGGCAAAAAATAAAAACTTGAAAAATACCCTTTTAAAAGTAAGTAAAATATTCTTTGTTATTAACCAAACTTTTTAACATGTTTTTCATTTCAAGGCTGAAGTTTTGAGAAAAACTTTTCTATTGCAGTACAAACCTTGTCCTGCCAACTGAGATGGCACATCAACTGCTCTGTGAAAAGTTGTATTGACGTGTATTAAAATACTCTCATGATTAAATACCTCCAGTAGTTGGACACTTAGAAAAACACGTCTTTGTCATTCATTTTAAGTGAAACAAAGTGGTATTAATTAAATTCTGATTTTCAAACTACCAAAACTTGATTAGTAACTCTCACTCAGATTTTGAAGGCTAGAATAGATCATTACTTCCTTCAGCCTGACCTCTAGTGGAAAATATGCCATGGAATGGCTGCCCTTCTGCTGAGGTTAGTTTAATTACAGCATGTCTTCCAGAAAGGTATGTGATCTTTATTCAGAGACATTAGGAAACAAGCATTGATTGACTTTTTCCTTTACCTTGTTTCTCTCTGGAATAAGCACACTAATCTTTAAAAACAGGATTTTATTTATTTATTTATTTTTAAGTCAAGATAGTTATTATATTATTGCAATGCAAGGAGGAATGTGAAATATTTTAAACCGGTGCTTTCATCCTTCAGTGTACCCTGTTCTTCACTCCTGTTCACTCTTGGGGGGAAAAAAAAAAAGAAAAGAGAGAATGTAGAGCCTCTTTCCACATGTACAAAGACACTACTTTTTTATTTTAAAAGTAGGCATGAGAAATGTGAAGTATAATGCCTGAAGTTTTTTCTGTATGTTACTGCTGGTTAAGCACTCTTAGGAAAGTATATTCTGGTGAATATGCTGCACAAATACTTGCAAGGTATGAAGTTGTAACTATGATCCTATGTTATAAATTCTGTAAATAAGAGTATAGTGATGTAGGGCATCACTTGCTAGCCTGGAGTGAAGCATCTTGAAGTGGGTGTTTATAAAAGAGTGGAAAATGACATCTCCAGCACACTTTCTTCAAAGCCTACTGAGGTGTCATATGGGCAGGAGAATGGTGCCTGACTTGTATTAACTAGTCAGCCTCCATGCCTTGACATGGCATTTCCAAATACTGACCTGTGTGCCAGGTGGCTGCTTTTGCCATGGAAACACATTTGAGAGTCGTTTATTTTTATGCCTTAAAGGACGTTATTTTAGTAGTGGCCACATAATCTTCACAACCAAATGCTTTCATCTCTAGTTCTTTGCTGGTGGATCCCAGTGCGCATCACCACTGACAGTTAGCATCTTTCTTTTATTCCACATCTTACATGTGCTAGTGGACTTTTGAGAGAGCATAAGAAGAGAAGTTCCAAGAAGCCTGTCTGTCTGAGAGAGAAAAAAAAAAAAAAAAAAAAAAAAAGGTGTGCGGGGATTTGTCTCATGGGTACTGCTCGTCCAGCGAGGGGGAATAAATTCAGAAGGTAGTAGCAGTTGTGCAGAAACAATGAGGAAAAAAAGAAAGGGAAGAGTAAAAGGAGAGGATTATTTTCATGATAGCTCAGTGCAGCCTGAAGTGGCAGACTCAATGCAGTGCTATTAACTGAAGATTAATAGATTATTCATTCTCAGAGAGGCATGCAGCATTCTGCTTCTTCAGTTCTATTTTATAAGCACACTTTATTATCTCAACTTAAAATAAGTTAATTTTAAGGATGTTTTTCCATGTACATCTAGTCATTATATATCTGTAAAGAGAATTATTAATATCCCAAATCAGAATGGATATGACCTTTGGACTGGGTCAACTCAGTAGCTAATTCTGTTTAATCAGCTGCCTCTTAAGGCACCTTTGTGACACACAGTCCACCACTGTAGGAGATAGGAGTTGACATTATATGATTACAAAGAATAGCCTATGATGCTGCCCCCAAATTAACATCACACCTAGAGCATTGGAAAGGATGACTTTTTTTTTTTTTTTAATGGAAGTTCACATATTATGTATGCTTGCAAATTTATGGGAAAGTCTCCCTTTTCATCCATTCATGGAAAGTCAGAAAAGTCCATCAGTGCAAGGGTGAATTTCTCTGGGAGCTGAGCAGAAGAGGGCTCAGCCCTGTAGGTTGTCCTGTGTTCCTTGGAAGAATTTCTGTGCTTTGCCTCTCTTTAAGCCTCAGTTTCGAGAGGAACTGTAGTGATTAGTGTAAGTGGAACTGCCACAGAAATGCTTGAGATAGGTTAAGTTTACTACTCTTTTGGTATGTAAAAGACCTGTACTTAATTGTGATAAAGCTAGAAGTTCATCTGCTTTGTCTTTTGATAGAAAGTAACACTAAAAAACTCGGTTTTCCGTAACTAGTTTGCAGTTATATTTTAATATACACGACTGTAGCTATATAACACAAAGTTGCTTGTTAAGTGACTTTAACAAAACAGAAAGTAATTGTGGACCATCTTACAGGGCTGCATTTTTGACAGAGAGCAGCTGCCCAGCATCATGCCAAGGAGGATGGGCAAGAAGGTTGCTCCTCATCATCAGTGTCCTTGGTCCATAGCAAAATATGTGCACATTTCATGCCTTAACATACTGATATTTGGCAGGATGTTTTATTATGGATTGTAAGTTCATTGCTCTCCATTCAGACATCTGTATTATGTACTCTTTTTGGGGGTGTCTCTTTGTGCTTAAAGGGCATTTTCATAAGAAAGACACAGTTTGTTACAAATACAGATGCTCTTTGATGCTAAAGTTAACTGGGACTCTGTGGCTAGTGCTACACAGCTCTACTTTTTCTTTCCAGCAGTTAGGAGCTTGCCATTGATCTCTCCTTGTCTTCAGCTAGGAAAAGAATCCAGTACTACTGATCTGCCTCACTAGCTGACAGATGGCTTAATTCACTAATATTTCATGAGCACTTCATGATGATTATGATGAAACGTTCACTTCTAATATAAGTTAGCACTAAATCTTATGATTTTCTCATTTGGTGACTTTTTGGAAATTTTGTTAAACTGAAATTTAATTTTAGTTTCTGTTGGTGTTCAGCCCTTCACTGGAGTTTGATGTATCTGTAGACTTTCAAGGTAAATGAAATTAGTTTTCCTGGTCTTGTCATTGGGATTGTTCTGCTAGTGAAAGCCAGAGTGCAGCTTTTCTCTTTGTGTCTGGAGTTCTGTGGTAGTGTTGTTTGTTTAAGAATTTTTCAATATATAATCATTTAATTCTGCATAATCTGACTTTCTTCAAACAAATTAGACTTAACTTGATTATTAGCTCTCCTTTTGTTTCACTTCATCTCCTGGTTTGCCCAAATGGAGTTTAATGTTAAGTATATTACCATTATAAGATTTTGTAGGTTAGAAAATAATAAAATGAGCAACCTTTTTTTTTTTTTTAATGATTTAATTTCAGTCTTTCCTTCAACTTTTCCTTATTTCCGATGAAAAATAAACTGTTCTCTCTGATCCGTAATAGTCATTGCAGTAGGCTTTTCTTCCCTCTGATGATGCTTAATTTCGTGCATGTTACCACTAGATGTCCCTCTTTGGCTTTTTTATTAGGATTTAGACCTGGTCTGTGAAGAATGGGGTAGCTGTGTTCTGCATCTCTGGCAGATTGAGTTGTAGGCCAAAAAATATTTTGCTAGCTTTAAAGAAGAAATTTGTAATGAATATTAAGGCTAACTACTGTCTCTTAGTACTAAAAAACCTTTATGGGAAAAGTGACCTTTGTGGAAACAGGATATTTAACCCATGGCTGAAGCATTAGAATGTTTTGTTTTATTTTTTAAATTAATACAGCACCAAATAGCTGCAAGTCTAAATTCTTCTATTGAGGTTTCTATAGAGCTATGCAATTTATCTTTTAGTTTTCCGCTATTGGTATTGATAAGTAAATACACTTTATGATTTGTATGTAGCTGTAGGGTAATCTGAGCAAGACTGAGTCTGTTCAAAAACTTGAATTGAGTAAAGCAGAAATAAAACTTAGAAGCTATGTGTATAGATCTAACAGAACCCTGTTACCTGTTCTGCCACAATACCCAATGGAGAGACTCAGAGCAAACATTTTTATTAAAAGTATCTCAGTGGTTACAAAATTTAACATGGGAATTTAAAGGTGCTGTTAAAAATGTTGCTTGTATTTATACAAAACTGGGATGCCCTCTAAAGTAATGTGTGCACAGCAGATTTACTTGTCACACCAAATGCCAGGGAAGTGGTGGGGGGCATCTTTGAGTGATCCACTTGGCACAGAGGTGGAGTACAGTGTCAGCATAATGAATAGGACCTTGCTTGGTAGATGGAAAATATTTTAAATTGAGTTTTTATTTAATGGATTTGAACTTTTCATGCCCAATTACCTTTTTGCTGAAAGAGAACAATAATAATAATAATAATAATAAAGTGCAAAGGTTCAGTTTCATTCTAGAAATGGGGAAATATGCTTGGAGAGCTGTCAAAAGACACAGTCAGATCTCAGGAGCATGGAGCAAGGTAGCTAATGCTCTGCAGCGGATGTCCATCAGCTTCTTTTGTGGCTTTGTATGTCCTTGTCAATGGTAATGCGACACATTGGGATGAGTCATATATGGGGAAGGATAGCAATAAAGAGTTGGTTAGGGTCAGAGAAAGTATGTCCTTGCAAGGGGGTTTATATGATTTTCTTAATTTGTTCAATTAAGTCTTATGTATGCAGGAATTATAGAGAAACCCAGCAAAATGAGGCTAGCAGGATTTAAGAAAACTATTCCTGGACATACAGGAGTAAATCCTTCCTACAAAAAGCTTAATCCATCCTATAGCAGAAATGTAAGGAGGAAGAAGAAAAGCAACAATCCCTATTAAATTTGGTGGGTCTTTTCCCTCTGAAACCTGTTCTCAATGAACTTCAATTGTTGGAGTTTTTAACTCCAGGCACATGTGCATCTAGGAAGAGAAGATTAGCCCAGATGTGTTGAATTTACTCAATAAAAATGTACTTTTAAGAGTGTATGTAATGAATAAGCACACATCTGTATATTAGTTCTCATCACTCTGATATCTGGGTAACAACGTATTGACTACAGACCTGATTCAGACACCAGTAAATTCAATAAAAAGGTTCCCACTGACTCTTACAGGCTTTGTATCTAGACAAGTAGTCTGTATCATATTGGCTTCATTTAATGAAATATGTGCACAATAGAGTCCATGTTAGAATATTTAGTGTCCAGATAATTTTGTATTTTTTAACATCTCAAGGGAAAATAAATAAATAAATAAACTTGTCAGGTAGTTGCCACCCTACTTTAGGTTTAACTCTGCTATAACTACCTCGAGAAGTGGCTGGTCCATTGTTTACATATTCTTGATCACAGCAAGAGCTTTATTGATGGTTGGCCTTTGACTTGGCGTTACTGATGGCTCATATGGTGCAATCCTCAGCAGGGGACATAAGAGAGCACCACTTTAAAATGGATCCTGCTGGCCATGTGGTGCTGTTTTGTTCTGTACACTGCTAAAAGGGACACTGTCAACTTGAAATCTAGTCAATTAAAAACAAACAGGCTAATAGGAGCTTCACGTCTCCAAGTCCTTCTGCCAGTTTCTGTGGGATTACAGTCAAAAGGATCCTATTTTTAACCATATTTTTCTCATTCATGTGGGTGACTTTTATTTTTATTTTTTTTTGTGCATGTATGTTTGTGTGTACAAGTATGAACCATGCTAAAGGAGGTACTGGCTACTTCTCTAACATGAAAATGAATTTGAGTAAACCCAAAGCACACAAATAATAATCTACATTTCTTTTGTGCATTTCATGAAGTAAGAATAAAATGGTATTTTACCTTTAACTCTTCCAGTTACTAAGATTATTATTTTTATTTTTATTTTTGATTTGCATGGAATGAGCTTAGCGGTAGCATAGATAAACTTAGTGCTTTTTTAGCAACCTCAAAAAATACTAGTTTAAAAAATTGAATAGAATTATAAGATCTGAATAAGCATTTCAAAAAATACTTTATGAAACAGACTTTAAAAAATCATTAAAATTCCTCCAATTAGAGAAATCAAAATATTTTCTAAAATGATGCAATTATGCTTACAACAGACACAACAGATATTCTATGCATTACAGATGACATTTAACTATGTCTGTATAAACTCTTTCATCTAGAACAACCCTATCTCAATAGTTCCAACAGTGCTTAAAAGCGGAGTCTGGATCAGCTCAAGAAGGTCTATGTTCAGTCAGCCAGTGGGCTGTGTACTGTGTGATATGCCATGGGGGCCAGGCAGGGCTCATCATTAGGGGACTGATTCTAGGGGCACTGAGTATCATCTGTTTCTATGAACTGCAGTGTGAATTCATGGCACTTTAGTTTGAGTGTGTGGGTCAGAACTATTGATACAGGGTATCTATTGAAAGACCCTCGGGATGTTTTCTGACCAGAGCTCTGGATGACTTCTGGAGAGCTACCCAAGTACCTGTGACAAAAGTAGCACAAACTGTGGACAACACACCACATCCACTGAAGACCAGTGACTGACTGACCTTTGAGATATCACTGCAGAATATACTGATCTCAGTCATATCATAAGGGGCCCATCACACAATTGAAATAGTTTCTCAGCTGTTAATGTAACTGCTGCTTCTCTTTAAGCTCGAATATAAATTTTCTCCCTCCTCTGTTTTGAAGTATTAAAGTGAGACTAGCAGACATACCGGAGAGTGATCTGAGATCCTCATATTCTCCATGGTCTCCATGCTGTCAGTGAACTTGGTGTTGGCAATAGAAGGTCCATTGCAGCCCTGGCAGAGCTGGTTGATGGAGTGGTTAATGATGCAACACTTTTTTTAGTAATGTGTCTCATTTGGACACCACAGCACATCCTGTTTGTATTTCATCTCCTTTCCCTGATACTTTATCTATGTCCACTACTCTTCTGTTTTGACCCAAGGGACTTTTATTTTAATCATTTGCTCTTCCTACCTGAACTTTCTTGTACATACTTAATATTACTTTACTTGGGACTTGAACATATGGAGCAGATATTTTTAATTCTCACAGTTAGGCTTGATTGCTTAAAAGATATATTTTTCTTCTTTCAAAGAAAGCATTTAAAAACTCCTATATTCTCACTGGCTCACCCAGAAGGATATTTAGTGCTGAACAGAAAAGCATACAAAGTGAAACTCTTCTGATTTTTTTTCCCCTCAGCAGGTTTAGTGAATGAAGAAGCCTTATTTAGTGGAGACTTGATGTTTTGCAGCCATGTGAGCTCACTTGGCCCAGTCATGGATCTGTGCTGTGTAGTCCCATTAGGGAAGCACTAAATGCTAGCAAGTAGGTTTTATTATCAGGGCCTTAATATTATGAGAATCTGGTTACAAAACTTCTAGATAGCTCAGACCAAGAATAGCAATTGCTTCTGCTCATAAAAACTAATTTTATGAGTTTTATAATTGGAGCACAAAAGGCCTGTGTTTTATCCCTATCTTGTTTTTGACCAAGTCAGGTAATATCCCTGTTTCTGTGTTTTCTGTCTCCAAACTTCTATTAATAAAAGAATTAAAGCTTAAACAAATAACAGTTACTAACACTGCCTGTATACAAGTTGGCTGAGCTGTAGATCGCACACATGCATGCACACACATGCACTCTCAGACTGTCATGCATAAAGTGAAACATTCAGCTTAAGGTAAGAGAAGAGACATACTGACAAAAGGCCAAATGACAACGAAAAAATTAAATGTGGTACCTTGGACTTGGTATTAGGAAACTTGCTCTACTGTTGACATATGACATGAGCTGGGTCACCTCTTTTTGCTTTGATTTTGTTTCTGTCACCTTTATTCTTGCCACTTTGAGCAAGAACTATATCTTATTATCACTGAGATTTGTGCAGAACCTAGCATAGCAGGATAATGTTTATGGTGGGAGCTGCAAATTTAATTTGTTGCTATAGATGGTACTGTAATGTTAATACGTAATAATAAAGAAAAGGAAATAATAAAATGGTAAACAATGAAAAGAATGGTAGCAGCAAAATGCTGGTGTTTCATACTGTCTAAGAAGAGTTCCCCCTGAGGTGACTTTCAAGCTTGAAGGAGATATGGTGACATTCACATGGTGGCTTTTAAACTGACTAGTACAAGTCTGTTAGATGTTTAATTTTCAGATCTCTTCCACCAAACCTCACAGAGTCAGGGCTGGATCATACCCTACTCATTTCTACTGACCTAATAATTGTCTGTGATGAATACCTGAGTGCTGTAGCATGAGTGCTATAGAAAAAGGCTGTTGCAAGGTGACTGGGAAATCTTGAAATAAGACATGGAAGTTAGCAGATACCTTTCCAAAGGGAAAATGTTCTTTATACAGGCAACCAAGAAGAGTTTGAAGGGAGCATCATGCAGAAGACAAGAAGACAATCTCCACGGTCTTCTCCAGCCTCATCTTGAACAGGCTTTCCTCTCATCTAGCTAGACTCTTTTTTTTTTTTTTTTTTTAAATAATATATATATATATTTAACTTTTAAATAAGTAGTGCTACATGTACTTAGTTTTCTTACATTTTATAATATTGTTGTTTTCAGGTTATGTACTAGTCAGTCCAAAGAGGAACTGAAACATAGTAAGACTTGTGCACAGGCCTCTTTTGAGAGCGTTCTGTAGATCTCCCACTTGAAATTTTTCATTCTGATGTATTTTACTTTGGCCAGAAGTGTGAATGTCAGTATCAAATGCTCCAGCTTTTCCTTGGTTGCTAAATCTGGAAGTGCAATAACATAAATCAGTATTCAAGGCAGCTGGATTTTCTCAAAGCTCCTATTCTGACAGGATAATGCTGACTGATCTTCTATAGTGGCATCAGTAATAACACATTCTCAAAGAACATTTACTGTACAATAAAGGTGATTCTTTAGGATGTTGAGGTCAGCATGTGTCTTCTGGCTTGTCCTACAGTCTCAGTGTTTAGAGTTCTTACATACCATATGGGCTTTGAGTTCCAAGAGAACAAAGAATAAGAGTCTCTCTTTAAGACTTTAAAACTGTACGGGACACGTGTTATCAGCAGACATGCTCTGTAGAAATATCTAGTTCATTTTCATAGCACTCCTCTGCATCTTGAAGGAAATTTGAACTATTTTCTGTAAGATGATAAATGTCAGGGGGGTTGAAAGAAATGAAATTTTTAGCACATCAAGGAAGATATCTGAAGTCTAAAGACATAAAATAGAATCATAAAATAATTTGGGCTGGAAGGGAAGACCTCTGGAGATCATCTAGTGCAACCCACTGCTCAAAGCAGATTCAGGTAGTTCGTAGCCTTGTCCAGCTGAGTCTTGAACACTTCCAAGCATGGAGATTCCACAACCTTTTTTGGCAACTAGTGAGGCTAGTTACCAAAGTCTTATTTATTATCAAAAGTTAGTCACCAAAGGTTTTAGAAAATTGTATAACGTTGTCCAAACACTTTTCATGGGGATGCCTAAAATACTGAGGTGCCACTGTGTCTGCATGAAGGAGTGGGCGAAAGGTGGCTGGGAGAATAGCCAGTGAAGTTCTTAGGGAAGTCCCTGTCTTAAACATTTGAGATGTGTTGCTGTGAGACAGAGAACTATGTTCTTTGTAACACCTCTAGGGTGCCACAGCATGGAGGTATGGAAGTGCTTGTTGGGGTGGCTGGTCCAAAGGAACAGAATTTATTACTGATGACTTTGTGCTAAGACATTTGTAAGGAAGACAAGAATGCAGGTTCAGTTCCCACCTGAACCACAGCCTTTTGTTTCCTCCGACTGGTAATCTGGGACCTGGTCTGGAAACCATGAGTTACTTAGACATTCACTGCTTAATTGGAGTAAGCCTTTAAACTTCCCTGTAGTTCTGTCCCATTTAGTAAAACAAAGAAGGTGAAACTTTTACCTGCTTTGCTAATCTACATCGCAGGATCTTTGGGACAGATATGATTGTTAATTGCATAAGTAGTTCCCATGTATGCCATCATTACATTAATAATAATAATTGTAACCATTTTTCTGTATGTGATTCTGCATTTCAGTATAGACAAAATGTAATAGAGAAGGTATTCCACAGAGTAAAATGTTTATTGTATAGTCTGAAAGGTCTTTCTTTGTGCAGTGTGTGCAGTTTTTCAGATATAGTTATTTTTACTCTATTCTGTCTATAAAATATATTTTAACCTTCCCTCTCAAAATACATTCCACTGCATCACTCTAATATCCTTGTGAAACAAACATTTGGATTTTTTAACAACCAACACCATCATTTCACAAGGCTTTATACAAATGAGAAATGTAGTTAAGATTTATTTATTATGTAAAATGGCAGGGATTATTATGTTTATTACTTTTAAATTGCACAATGCTTTTACATTAGGATCAATTTTAGAACAGGATTAGCTACTATAACTACTGGCAGTTTGGGTGCCTTATTACCTTCTATTATATTGTGAAGTAATTTTCATTTATTTAATTTAAACTTCTGTCATTCTGCTTTTTCAAGCCTTAATGTCTCAGTTTCTAAAAATCCAGTTGGTGTTTTCTATCTCCACCGCTAAAGAAGTGCTGTTATTAAGTGATTCGATGGCTTGTTTAGTCCCTTGACTATTCCAAGGCTCACTTTGCTTAATTTAACTACTGTACTTGCTGCTCCCTTTCTTCTCCCCCCCTCTCACCCACCCCTTTTTTGTTCCTAATTGTTTTCTGAGTACTCAACTTCCTGTGGGGAATCAGTCAGCATGCCAGACTTCAAAGAACTCGTTACAGTAGACCAGTTTGGCAATATGCTAATTTAAGCCTATTTTTAAATCATTCTACGTTGTTTCTACGCAAAGAAAGACCATTTTGGACATTAGCTAGAGAGCCAGGTCTTTGGAGGTTTTTTTATTAACTCAGATCTTCTCGGAGAAAAAAAAAAAAAAAATGACTCTTAGCCACTGGAGATGGAAAATATCTGTTGGATTCCATTTAATACAGCCTTCTCCTAATTACTTGCTGCATGTCCAATCTGGCCCTGGTCCTTCAAGTGAACCCACATGATGTGGATTGGTTTTAAATCAGAATAAAAGGGTTACTGCTATTACTGTATGACCATGGAAATGAGATGTGGGGCTTATGGGCTGTACAATCAGCTGTACAAATCTTTATGGGTGCACAGAATGATATTATGTAAAAAGTAAGGAACACTTAATTAAACAGTTTGGACCTTTGAATTTCTAAGAACTGTGAAGCAAGTTGAATCTGTAAAGTCTTTTAGTGTGCTGGGCAAAAACATTGCATATATAATTGCATACACATTTATTGACACCGTACAATTTAAGCAATCAGGCACCTGACAGTTGAATCTAGGAAACGCACACAAAAATGAAGTACAAGTTTATTCACACATGCAATTTTATGACTGAATTGCTTAGAAGGATCATTGATTCATGTTCCTTCATGGATGATGGGTGTGATATAAGTTACAGAATGGTTCAGGCACAATCCAAGTAAGATTTTGTGTTGTACTTGAACATCTCACATTGTCTCAGCGAAGTCAATGAGGTCATAGTTCCAGGCTTGTCCACAGTGGCTGTGCACATCACTGAATCATCTACCTTTAAAGATTTGGTCTGGATCCATCACAAAGCTGTGGTTAGTGTTCGTTCTGTTAAAATAACACACAATTTGTTGCCAGCTTTATGCTTCGTTCTGGCTGTAGGGTAGAGGACAGATGATCTGGCAAGAAGTATTCTGGGACAAATTTTTGAACAAATTTTAACTGGCAGAACAAGTTTGGTTTAGTTTGGTGCTTTGGGTCTGGAGAGCACGGCATTTCCTGTAATAAGGAGCCAGTGTCTTGCAGAACCATGACCTTGGATTTATCATCTGCTTATAGTTAGGAATGTTTGGTTTTTCAGTGGGATTATTTGATGACAGAGATAGAAATCTTTGCCAGATTCTATAAATCTTCAGTAGAGTCAGAATCTTGTTCAAGGCCGCTATTAGCCTTGTATTTTGTAATTGATGTCTTTGCAGTTCTTGATTATGGTAATTTCATTAGTGATACTGTTCCAAAATGGCATGGATTGATTTTTGCAAGGGGAGTCTTGTATACAAGAAAACGACAGGAATTCTTTTATTCTCATAACCATTTTTCATAATCAGACTGTGGAATGCATTTTCAAAACACTCTCTCCGTTTAAGAAGGCACTTCTGTGCTGGAGGACTTCAGTCATGAAAGCAGAGGCTACTGTGTCAGCAGAGGCCGATGGCAGAGGCTACATGCTTGTGAAGGGCACAGACAGGTCATAAAATGAAGAGTTATCAGGAATCTCTTGCATGTAACATATAATTTTTCTTTAAGATGATGGTGAACGTGAACTCGGTGTAGAGTGCTGGAACAAGGACCCTTATGTGAAGGCTGTGCTTCAGGCAGAGGGGCTACAAAGTGGATTCCTGCATCACCTGCTTTCTGCAGAGGGAGCACTGTGCAAATATTAGAAAGGCCAACATGAAGACTAGATCTGAAGATTTTCCAGTTACCAGCTGAATAATTAGCTTGAACTTGTGGCCCAAAATCATACTGAGTTGCTAGGAATTTCCATAAAGTAAGGTCTGGCTCTTCAGAGAGTCACTCTGACTAATCTATTGCTGTGATTTGTAAGGCTGCCTTTTTGGATGGGTGTGATCTAAAAGTGGTCTTTTGGTTCACAGACTCAGCTGAAAAAACAAAACAAATATTGGATAATTCCCAAATGGTATTTTATTTGGGCTTTCCTACTGTAAGAGAAGAATGAAGTAGACATATAGGAGACAATGAAGGAGACCTGCATTTTTTAATGGGATTTAACTCCTTCAGTTCTTATAAAAATAATAAATGTCAGTGGATTTTAAAGTGAAAACATAATTTTTAACTATTAGGTTGAAAAACTTTTTTTTTGTACTTTTCCAGACTATCATTCAATTATTTTCTTAGAGCCTTCATGACTCTACATGTTTCGGACCCTCTAAAATAGCATTTCTTGGTAATTTTACTACCAAATGATATAGTTGATATTTATATACATTGCTGCAGTACAGTCTTTCTTTAAGAAATGGTTTCTTACACATTTAACAACACCCATCATGTGGAGTGATGCCTGCATACTCAAAAGATCAAACTATAATAATGTCTTTGCAAATGGAAGATAGCAGATTCTCCAGTAGCCCTCATTAGTGGAATTATGTAGTTGTAGCTAAGAAAATTATTATCTGAATACTACAGATGGTTCAATGGCTTCTTAGTGCAGGGACAGAAAAAAAAAATGTAAGCAAAACATGCTGGGAATGACTAAATGGAAAATGAGAAAAAAAAAATTCTGACTCCTAGTAGAAACAGCTCCAAGTCAAAATGTCAGATTCAGATAGCTGCAGACCTTGAGGCTAATGAGATCTGGATCTGTATTTTGTAGCTTGGATCCATAGTTTAAAGTGAATTTGAGATCTAAATTTATATGTGTGATGCAGTTTAATATCATTTGAGTTTTTGGTTCTGGTTCCAAAAAGCTCTTAGACTGATCTGAGGAGCTTCTGAAGAAGGCAATGGAACGTATGTCTCACATTTTGCCGGAGTCTTTAAAATCAGAAAGATGTCATATACTTTATGAACATGAATGTACAAAAGAAGTGTCTGTATTGCAGAAGCATAGGAAAATAAAACAACTTCTTTTATAGTAAAAGTTTAGGTCTTGTCCAGTAGATGTTTGTTGTTATTTATTGAATTTTGCTGTATTGATTTCTGTAACTCTGACCATTTATCTTTCTACTGCAACACACATTTCAGTAAAAACTCTTTTGGGGGCAAAAGGCCAGAATGAAGTCTTTGCATGGCTTATCTCTAAAGTAGGAAGTGAGAGACTCAGAAGTTGCACCTACAAAAACCAGTGGGGACTCTTTGATGTCTCTCTTAATGTGCTGGGTTTAGATTACTTTGTGAGTACAAAAAGGGTGAAAGGTTTGAGGTTACTTTCAACTAACTCTTAGGATCATGATTTGTCCATGGGGTAGTTTTTAATGGAGCAGATACAAGGGGATGGGCTATCAGATGCAGTGTCTTGAGGCTGAAATTCAGCCTATGTTCGTAATAAACTTGCACAATCCAAAGATTCGTGATCTTACTTTCAAAATCATACTTGTTAAAAAAAAAAAAAGTTTCAGCATGGGATATTTTTTCTCCAGATTTTGACCCCTTTCAATGTATTTTCTATAAATCAGAGTACAGGATTGGCTCTTTAATTTTTTTTTTCTAAATATGCAGATGGCTCCAAGGTATCTTAATGTAGAATGCTAAATACCACAAAGTGCAAGATAATGTCACAGGAGTATGCTGCATGATGCAAGGGATTTAGCAGGCACCACCATTCCTAGGGTCTTGAAGTACATTTAGGAGCATCCCTATTCTAAAGCAATTGGATCGTAGTTCCTTTGTTCACAGTCTACTGTATTATCCATAAGTTTCTGCTGAAATGCAGAGATATGTTAAAAAGAATATTTTAGGGCTAAAGCTTTCGATCCAGTTCTTCCATTCTGAAGGGGTTACTGTCTTCAGCTGAGCCCACTAGTTATATTTTGAAGTAAATTTGTTCCATAGCAAATGGAAGTGACATGATAATGTTTAAATTAAAGTGAGGGAATTTTAAGATAAATAGCATTTCTGTGAGTTTTGCATAGGTCAAGAGCATGCAAATTCACAGATTTTGTGGGTCATCTCATTCATACTAACAGTAATAACATGGTTCAGAGGTCAAGCCTTAGAATGGGGGCAAAATTCTGACCCTTGATTAGTCTATTGCTTTTGTTAATGTTCTTCCACCTGTATGGGACAATAGAATATTGTGTCAACAGACTTGAATTCTTCTGACACCCTAATTTAAACTATTGGGTTTCTAATAATCTGCTAATCCTATTGCACATTTAATTTTTGCAATAGCACCAATCCCACACTATGTATCTTCTGCTAGACATTCCATAAACACCATAAATGATGTCTTTATGTTACTGTAATGACACTGCCCTTTTAATTTGGTTGATTAAGATGTGATTCAGGTGCATTGTCTTTATTTAAGACATAAGGCATTCAACTTGTAGCTCATAGGTCATTATTTAATGGTTAAACTGATGTTACTGGAATGTTCCTTACATGTGAAAAAGTACACTGAAGTGTACAAACAAAAATATGAAAATTGATCCTTTTTGACCTAATGCTGATTGGAAGCCTAATGGTCGCGTCAAGATTTCCTTTACAATCTGAAATAACAGTTAAAATCAGTCTACCCCAGACATACAGCTATGTTACTTGGAGCAGAACCCAGCCTAGGATGTTCTGCTTGTTTGTCCACTCTACTCACAATGGGAACTCACAAATTCTGCTTTTATTTTATTTCATTTCATTTCATTTTATTTTATTTTATTTTATTTTATTTTATTTTATTTTATTTATTTTATTTTAATTATTTATTTAAGAGAAATGTTACATTTTTGCTGCATGGATAAATGGATTAAGGACTTGTCAGGCCAATTTTGCAGCTTGCTTTCAAGAAATTCACAAACCTTTAAAATGTCATTTTGCTTTTATTCTTCACAATGTCTGAAAGACCTACCTAGGGAAAGGACGCATATTATTTATTACTTTCCTATGTATCTTGACATCAAATATTTAAATCTGCTAATTACTGGGGAAAAAAGACAGCTGTGATTTCTGAAGTACTTTAAAAAATCAAAGAATATTTACAGGTTAGGTATTTGTTAGTATGGTGACAATGAGCCCTGGATAATTATATACGAAAATTGTGAGCTAATTATATAGGCTGAGATTCTGCCTGTTAGATCCATTCTGGACATGTATAAATCTTCTGTTGCCTACTCATATCTCTCTTGTTTGTCGCTGTCCTCTTCCTGATGTTAAGAGAAGTAGGGGAGAATTTCTTTGTCCTTTCAACATTTTCAGAACTGCAAGAGAGAATACTTCTCATGTGTTGAAACAGAAAGGGCAATACTGGCCCAGATCTCCTCCACAGAAGGATAAAATCTACCTCTCACAGAAGAGGATCTGGAAAGGTTATGGGGGATCTTCCTGACCTGAATGAAGTTATGTAAGGACCACCAAATGGACTTCAGTCCCTACCTTGTTGCTGTCATTGGACTTTTTTTTTTTTTTTTCTTTTCTAAATGTAATGTTTTCATTAGCTTTAGATTTCCAGGATTCTCGTGTAGTGGCCACCATATTCAGCAGACAATTTGAATATGGATTTTTTCATAATTGAAGCTAAGCTAGGACACTAATTAATCCCTTTTCTACAGCTCTGTAATGAGTTGGCTAGTTTACAAGTACCACTGACCTCTAATGGATGGAATCAGAACTGTTCAGTCATTTGTCATGTCTCATAGGGCACAACTCACGGCAAACCTGCTTTAAGTTAAATAGTGAGGACTTTTGCTTTTGGGTCAGGAGAATCTAATTTCAAGCTCAGTTGCTGCCAGGAATTTCTGATCGGTTGTGGTTTCCATCTCATGAGTAGGGTGTCATTAGCAAGCTCATACTAGTGAGCAGTTACTCACAAGAATGAGTTAATGCTCATGTTACTTTGCTCACCACTGTAAAACAGTTTGCAGTCTGTCCACAGTAACAAATGCGGATTTGTAGGTGGTGAGAAATATAAACAGAACATTTCTGAGCTATTATAAAATTCAAGATTTGTGGTGAACAGAGCTCTTTATTATGTCTCTATTCGTTGTGGGCTAGCTAGCAGTGATTCATGGAATATTATTGTACATCTGATTTTAGTAGTTACCCATTACATCATGTTAACATATTTCAGTAAGTAATCAATTCAGTTTTCGGTATGCTGCTTTAATTCAAGTTTCATTCCTTGCCTAGTATTTATTTGGGAAGGTGTGTTGTCCATCTTTCTCCAAGATCATACTGCCCTCTTTACCGTAGCCATTTTAGGATAAAATGCTTAATAAGATTTGCATTTAAAAAATGAACTAAAAGAACTGGACCCCCTCCAGCGAGAAACAAGTAATTATATCATTTGTATTGCAAAACAGGAGCAGCTATAAAACATCAGTATACTTTTTAAGAAGATTGATATTCTTAAGAAACATTACATTGCATATAAAATGACAGCCCAGGCAGAGGGGAGAAGCTCTCTGCAGGGCAAGTAACCCATAGGAACACAGGCAGAGGCATGGCTTTTACTCTGGATTCAGTACAATCAAGAACTCAGACTTTACTGCTTCTAGTTTTTCCCTTTTACTTTCTCATTATCGTTATGAAAGCTAGTGAGTGACATTATTAGACTTTGTGATCAGAAGAATTTTTTTGGTAGATTTGTCCCAGAAAACCATCCAAGTGTTGCATAACACATACAGAAGTCTTTTGTCTGGTTATTTTATCTTACATTTCTTCCCCCTACCCCTGCCAAAATATAAGCCATTGAAATTTCTGTCTAACTGTGCAAAAACTGACATAACTAAGGTGTATTTTCTGCTATTGGTTAATATGGCAAAAGATATTTCATGTAGCTTAGATGTTCCTGGCCTTAAAATCTCTTGTTCTAAGTAAAAATACAGGAATTGCTATTCCTTTCTGGTTGGATGACTAAATCAGTTTAAACAGTCTTCAGGCAAAACACTGTTTGTGCTAAAATCCACGTAACGTTTTGTGAATCTCAAATGGGAATGCTCATCAGTTTTCCAAATAGTTGTGAATAATATGTAATCTTGTGAACTAGAATCATGTATGTTTGGCACTTTATTAATGAAAATATACCCAAATCAGTTTCTGTTAGCTTATTCAAATATTCAGTAACTTCTATCCTTCTAGATCATTTGCCAAAGCTGTTAGGTGAATATTAATAAATTAGTATGTTAATTAAATCAGTATCTGTGTATGGAGTTTATTTCTGTTTGTTTTACATCTTTTTCAAATAAGTCTTTTACTTCCATGTATAGCAAACTTTACATTAGAGTTGGTCAATCTGTTCTCATATTGGCAGAAGGGGATTTTCATTGATCGTTTTCTCTGTATTTGCCTTTTTTCCTCCTTCTCTAAACCCTAGTGCTGTAATGCAGAAGATTTATTGTCAATGATTTATTAAAATGTAATTCTAAGGTGACTCCTTATCGTGAAAGTAATCTGCAGGCTATCTTTGTTTAAACTTGCAACCCGCTTTGTCAAAGAAAACAGCCTATGAAATTTTCATTATAATAGACAGGTTTTTATAATGAACTGGGAAAAAGCTATTATGACCGAAAAACAAATTGTTAGAAAACTTATGCATTGAAACAATATGCTCATTAATTGTAATTTTTTTTTGGGAGGGTGAACAATTGCCTTTAATGGTTACATTTCTCAGTCTTATAAATTAATTTGAATTACCCAATATCACTTAATTTTTCCCTAGGAAAGCTTCTGCTTGCCCGAGCAATATTATAACTGCTAATTCAATTACGCTGAAATTGTTTAATAGAAAATATAATTGCTTATTCATACAGAATACCCATTAAAGAAGTGAAAAGGCCTATACCCTAGGGTTACCGCATATTAGTACTTTGGGAATTCAGATGGGAATGCTGGGTAGTGAAGGTGCTGACTGATCTTTAATTGTTCATCACCTGCCTCCAAAATAATATGAATGGACCCAAACTAAATGACCACTCATTACAAGTTTCAATTTAGGAGCTTGGCTGGGGTCAGCAGATTGCTTATGCTGATCGCAATGATTTGAAGTTGTGATTACCATAAGCAATTTAAATTTTATTGATCTACCCTTCTGAAAGTTGTAATTGAGCATAGATGTTGGACCCGTAGCTCTCCAAACTAAATTGTACTCTGAAGCCCTTGCTGGATTACTGCAGGAATCAATAAGCAGTCAGTCACATTAACAATGAAATAGCTCCATTAACATACAGTGCTACTGGTGAAACTTTATTTAGGAGGGGTGTTAGTTCACTTCATTGTTTTATCAATGAATTTCAGTTGTATAGGGAAAAGTATAGCTTATGTATGCCTAATGAGCTTGCATAATGATAATCTTATATGCTTTAACTATGAGTCTTTTTATGGGAGAGAGAGGTTTTTTTTTTCTATGACATATTTGCTTTATTTGCAGAGGAACTGTGTAACTGAAATTACAATTTGTTAACCACAATGCAGTGGAATAACTTGGGCACCAAAGAGTTTTCTACCGTTACATATGCTCGCTATTGGTGGGTTTCAGACAAAAAGCCATGTTCAAAGAAGAACACAGACATATATTGAGCTTGTCATTTACATATTTTTGGAACTTCCAAGCGGAATTTGGGGTTGGGGGAAGAAGGGGTTTAGGAAGTTGTCCACTAACGCTCTCTGTGGCATTGCTGGGATGAGAACAGTGACCGGGGAAAGGCAGGTTGTTCTTGGATAAAATAGACACTAGAAACAACACAGAAGAGTGTAGTAAGATGGATAATAGAAGTAGTCTGGATTGTGTGAAATATTTTTTTTTCTATTGAAAAAGTGGCTCAAAATTTTGGAATTGGAGTTTTGGAAAGACCTAGACTAGTAGAAGTATGGTGTAGCTTGAACTGCAGAAGAATCTCTCATGCATCCCTTCATGCTTTATCACTGCTTTTACTGCATCTGCTGACTTAGTTTGTCATAACTTTAACTCACTGCCATCCTCTTTGCTGCCTAGAAGCCCTAGCTACATACAGCATGCCTCAGTTCCCTCTGTACTAGGTTTTAAGTGAGCAACGAGCCTATATTGGTTGACTTGATTGGCAGTGATATTGTGCTAATTGAGTGGTTTTAATTTTGTAATCTTGGATTTGGGAAAGTGCCATCATTGTATTCACCAAAAAGATAGTGGGAGAGCCATAATGATCAGCACTTTAGATTATGTAAATTTATACCTCTGTACCTCTAAGAAGCTGTTGATTTTGTAATATCCCAGACAATCCTACTAGCAACATATTCATGAAGAAATGAAAGATGCTAGTACACTGGACCTAGTTTAGAGACTGATGGAAACCATAGCCATTAAATACAATCCTTTTCAGGGTCAAAAGACATCTCTCCTAGTACAGGATTCACATGTGTTTGAAGAGGAGTAATGCTATCATCTCTTTCCATGATGTTACATAGCAGTATTGAAGGTATCAGCACTGGATTACCACCCTTACACAATCCTTGACTTGAACATCTCTCACAGAACCCAAACTGCAATTTCATCACTTCAGTACTAAAAAAAGTTGTAGTCTTAATCAGTGTAATCAGTCCAAAATCAAAATGTCTGACATCTGTCTATGAAGAACTGTTACAACTATGTTTGCAATAAAGCTTGTTCATAAAAATTTAGAAATAGATCAGCTTTTGTACTCTAGGACATACTTCAGATCAGTGAGACCAACCCCTAAATGTTGTAGGCATGCTACAGTGAAGAGCATTCACAGTCCTGTTCTAGAAATACTCCTGTATTTTGATACAAACTGTTTTGTTCTATTTTGTTTTGTTTTTAGTGTAAGACAGTTCAACCATTTCTTTGCAGCTATAACAACACAAAATGATACTTTGGCTTGTCCTACAGGTGTGAAAGTATTTCATGATATTTTTGCTGCCTTTTCAGGAATGTATTATTTTGTTGAGGTTTCTGCCATTATATGCCACATCCTTATTGAGATGATAAAGTGTTTTCTCCTAGATCTTGGTTTCTCCAGGATTCAGATGAATGTATGTATTCTGTGATCCAGCTCTCAGAATCCCTCTCTTATTCAACAATTTATTTGTTATTGTTTATGTGAAGTTCCTCCTCTGGTCCACATCTACTTTATAGAAACCCAAGTAGAGGATGAATAAAGGAAAAATGCATAAATTGTTTGTCATTCCTTCAGCTGAGGCAGTGCCATTATCCCAGGGAATATGTGTGGAACAAAAATATGTGCTACTTACACATAATTTCTATACCAGCTTCTGACATAGAGCAGACACAGACCAATGTAAGATGTGGCATTGATTCATAAGAGACTTAATAACATGTTTATGAATGCAACACATCCTAAAAAAGACACAGCTAATTTTTATATATGAAATATCAGCAAGAATAGTATTCAGTGAAAACTGTCTAGTTTAAATTACAGTTCTTTGGTTAAGATATTATACCTATTAGAAGACTTAAGTATTTTATAAACTGTAAGATCACTCATAAGGTTGCAAATCCAATACATACTCAGTTTTCAAAAGGGGTTTTTGAATATGGTGTTTTATGGCTAATGTATTTCTTGCAGGAAATCTGAAAAAAACATATCTGATTGATCTATATCCTATATAAAATGTCATGCATCAAGAAAATTCCACATATACTGTTTAAGTGTTATATTGAAGGGATGAAGAGTTCTCTGTCATGATAGCCTGATTATGAGATATTACATATCAAATTACATCGAGGAAAGAAGATTCTCTTTTAATGTATGAGATTCAGATCTCTCTATCTTCTCTTTTATGTTAAAGAGCTTGGGGTTTTCAGGTCATTCGTGATAGGAACTCTAACAAAAAAAAAAAAAAATCCTTTTAATTGAGAGCCCTTTACACTAAGAACAATTAATTTTTGAGATCCATTTAATTTTCACTTGTTTTAAGCACCATCATAAACATCTGCCACCTGGCATAGAAATTGCTTCATATGGCAGGTGGAGAGATGAGATTTATTTAAAAGTTCTTTGTCTTTGATACTTCTCCCTGCTGTATTTTCCAGTGGAGTAATTTGAACCTGATGGCGTTTAAATAACCATTTATTGCCATAATGAGAGAATAGAGTTAAAAATACATAGAGTAATTGCTGCCGTTCCAGGATAAGAATACAACAGTAGGCATAATGGACCAAATGATCTCCAGTCTAGTTTGGCCTCTTGCCATAATATTGGCCAACACTTGGATCATTCAGAAAAAAATAAAATGCCTTCCATCTCTTTTATTAACCTGGCCAGAAAAATTTTCTTTTTCCTTCACTATATAGTGCTGGAAACCCCAGCTGATTGTATTCAGTTTTTAGCTCATCCATAAAGTCAAAATGAGTTTCATGTTGTTCTCTGAAACGCGCAATGTACACATGGAACCTCGTTACCATGAGCTGCAAACAGTCCTGTTCCATAACTTTCCTCCCCTACATAATTTGTGTGTATTTTTTTAGTGCCACCAGAATTCCAAAACAATTTATAGACAAAGAGGAAGCCTTCCCATTGAAATTGCAGCAGAGCTAGAATGCAAATGTTAAGAGTTAGAAGGAAAAAGAGAAAAGCCAAGTTCTTCTAGTTCTTCTGCTTATTTTTTCCCTGCCTTGGTGTCCTTCACATCTTTTTTTTTTTTTTTTTTTTTTTTTATCATGACAGTTTAGGGACAAGGAAAGAGGCTTTTGATCTCTATAACAGAATCATCTCATAAAATCATATGTTCTTGCAAAATTTGAAACATCTTCAGCAAATGACCTAACCTGAACAGTTCAACTTACAAAATTCTTGCTGATTCTACTTGGTCCATAAGAGCTTAATAGAGAAATAAGACCATACAAATAGTCAAGAAAATTTGTAAAAAGCTATGAGTACACTATTCGCAACTATAAAATCATCAAACTTTGTTTTAAATGCAACCGTAACACTTGATTCTCGTGTCAGTAATTTTAAATGGCTGAGTATGAATGACTGCAAAGCAGTATTTTATATTTATCTGATTCATTTTAATTGCTCATATGTAGAGAGTGTTCCTAAAGCTACTTCTTAGTACTGAGAGGAGGAGAAAGAATGAAGAGGATGATTTAGTCATGGTAATCCTGTGGATTTTGGGTACTTTAATTATCTTTCCCCAACTTTTTTATTAGGTTATTTAAACTTCACTTTGTGCTAACATTTGATAAATATCCCTGTGACACCATTCATATACTCACTATAAATTCTGTAGAAACAGCAAAACATGAGTAAATAATAGAAAATATGCTTGAATAGGAAATTATAAAGTTGGTGACATGAAATTTTCCACAAAGATCTGGCCTGTGTGTCCTCTGACTTTTTATTCTGTGTGCACAATGTACTCATTGTGATTAATGTAGAGATCAAAATTTGTCAGAATTATTGGGAAAATGGTTTTGAGTTACAAATATATCTGAGGAGAAGAGAAATGATGTTTAAATGGAGGATTCATCTGTGCTCAAATACCATGGTCTGCCCTATTTTATTCTTGTTTTCCAATTCTTCAACTGATGAAAACAAAACTGAACATAAACCATTGTCTTATATCGTTATTAAAGTTTCTTGATTGCTCTTTCTTCTAACTTTATTTTTAGCTGCTGAATATATAGGGCAGATATACTCATTATGGCATTCAAATCAATTTTCCAGCATCTTCTTCAGAGAATTCAACTATATTGGTTGTCCAAGGACCATGTTTAAGGACTCTCAGTGTGTGAACATGGATTTGTTTTGGCCAGCAACTGTCGGCTTGCCAAGCTTCATCTCCTCTTCTATTCAGAGACAAAGCTGAAATTTCCCACAACTAAAAATAATTTTAAGTTGAACCATTGATAAATTAAACTAAATTCACCTTTTTTCCTTTTGAATCATTAATATCAGATGCACACCAAGCAAAAGCCAAGTTTCACTTTTATTTTGGAGAAAAGTAAGTCCCAGGCTCTTGTGTCTAGGCTTGTGGAAATTCAGGTGTCATTCTCTGCTCTAGTACTACTTTCACTACTACAACTAATCAGTTTAGACTACATTTCTAAATGTTCAAATTCAACCACCGTAATGGAGGTTAAACTACTGTGGTGATGTTAAAAATTCCAGTAAGCACTTATGTTCATCCCTCTGGCCCACATTTTCAGAGATATTTCACTGTTTAATTTCTACTGATCTCAGTTAACCTTTGTGCCTCTGTCCCTTACTTGTGTTTTGTTGCAAGGATATGGTAAGTCTGAAGCCAGATGAGGATTTTTTTATTTTATTTTATTTATTTATTTATTTTTTGTAATAGACACGTACAGAATAAATTCTGGATCTAAGTAATGCACTGTGATGTAAATATGGAGTGATCAAGACCAGATGCACTTCATTTTGCATAGCAGATTCACTTTCAATATTAATTTTAGTATGGCCTGCAGTCCTTGTCTCATTTCCTTGAGCAATCTATTATCAAGCAAATTCTTGAGCTATATTTGATGTCTCAGAAAGTACCAGATTTAAGTAATCAGAGATCAGAGTGATTTTTTCCTTGCTACTAGAAAATACTAGAAAAAGAAAATACTAGAAAATAAATACTAGAAAAGTATTTATTTTTGAAATGTAAGATGTTCATTTACTGGTGCAGTTATTTACATTTTGTTAAGATAAATGATTATTGGAGCAGAAATAAAAATAAAACTGTTAATTTGTTTGTTTTCCTACCAGGTAACAATTTTAAAATATTTTTGAGGCCTTATTTTGTTATCTTCTATTAAGCTAATGTACTGTCTGTTTTATGCATAGAAATAATAAGAACATAACTGCTAAAACAGTGTGTTTTATGTGGCAAAATAATCTTATGTATGCATAATAACTGTGAATAGCCTCATATCCAGGCAGATGATCTTTTATTAGGTAAGGAGTCAGAGAATGGTTTATGTTGGAAGGGACTTTAAAGACCACCTAATTCCATGGGCCAGGACACCTCCCACCAGACCAGGTTGCCCAAAGCCCCATCCAACCTGGCCTTGAACACCTCCAGGGATGGTGCATCTACAGCTTCTCTGGGCAGCCTGTCCCAGTTCCTCACCACTAGAGTGATTTAATTATTAATAATTAATGAAATATTAGATCATTAATAGATATCACACAGAATCACAGAATCACAGAATTTCTAGGTTGGAAGAGACCTCAAGATCATCGAGTCCAACCTCTGACCTAATGCTAGCAGTCCCCACTAAACCATTTCCCTAAGCTCTACATCTAAACGTCTTTTGAAGACTTCCAGGGATAGTGACTCCACCACTTCCCTGGGCAGCCTGTTCCAATGCCTCACAACCCTTTCGGTAAAGAAGTTCTTCCTAACATCTAACCTAAAACTCCCCTGGCTCAACTTAAGCCCATTCCCCCTCGTCCTGTCACCAGGCACGTGGGAGAACAGATCAACCCCCACCTCGCTACAGCATCCCTTGAGGTACCTATAGAGAGCGATAAGGTCACCCCTGAGCCTCGTCTTCTCCAGGCTGAACAAGCCCAGCTCCCTCAGCCACTCCTCGTAGGACTTGTTCTCCAGGCCCCTCACCAGCTTCGTCGCCCTTCTCTGCACCCACTCAAGCACCTCCATGTCCTTCTTGTAGCGAGGGGCCCAAAACTGAACACAGTACTCGAGGTGCGGCCTCACCAGAGCTGAGTACAGGGGGACAATCACCTCCCTAGCCCTGCTGGTCACACTGTTCCTGATACAAGCCAGGATGCCGTTGGCCTTCTTGGCCACCTGAGCACACTGCTGGCTCATATTCAGCTGACTATCCACCATCACTCCCAGGTTCTTCTCTGCCTGGCAGCTCTCCAACCACTCATCTCCCAGCCTGTAGCTCTGCTTGGGGTTATTGTGCCCCAGGTGCAGGACCCGGCACTTGGCCTTGTTGAACTTCATGCAGTTGACCTCAGCCCATCGGTGCAGCTTATCCAGATCCTCCTGCAGAGCTTTCCTACCCTCAAGCAGATCGACACACGCACCTAACTTGGTGTCATCTGCGAACTTACTGAGGGTGCACTCGATGCCCTCATCCAGATCATCGATGAAGATATTAAAGAGGACCGGCCCCAGCACCGAGCTCTGGGGGACGCCACTAGTGACTGGCCTCCAACTGGACTTGACTCCATTCACCACGACTCTTTGGGCCCGGCTATCCAGCCAGTTTCTAACCCAACAAAGTGTACGCCAGTCCAAGCCATGAGCAGCCAGTTTCTTGAGGAGAACATTGTGGGAAATGGTGTCAAAAGCCTTGCTGAAGTCAAGGTAGACCACATCCACAGCCTTTCCCTCGTCCACCCAGCGCGTCACTTTGTCATAGAAGGGGATCAGGTTCGTCAAGCAAGATCTGCCTTTCATAAACCCATGCTGACTGGGCCTGATCGCCTGCTTGCCCTGCAAGTGCCGCATGATGACTCTCAGGAGGATCTGCTCCATGAGTTTCCCTGGTACTGAGGTCAAACTGACAGGCCTGTAGTTTCCCGGGTCTGCCCTCCGGCCCTTCTTGTAGATGGGCGTCACATTTGCTAGCCACCAGTCAACTGGGACCTCCCCCGATCGCCAGGACTGCTGATAAATGATGGACAGTGGCTTGGCCAGCTCCTCTGCCAGTTCTCTCAGTACCCTTGGGTGGATCCCATCCGGCCCCATCGACTTGTGCACATCCAAGTGCCGTAGCAGGTCACCAACCAGTTCTTCGTGGATAGTGAGGGCCACATCCTGCTCCCCATCCCCTTCCACCAGCTCAGGGTACTGAGTATCCAGAGAACAACCGGTATTGCCGCTAAAGACTGAGGCAAAGAAGGCATTGAGCACCTCCGCCTCTTCCTCATCTCTTGTAACTAAGTTTCCCCCCTCATCCAGTAAAGGATGGAGATTCTCCTTACTTCTCCTTTTTGTGTTGATGTATTTATAGAAACGCTTTTTGTTATCTTTAACAGCAGTAGCCAGATTGAGCTCCAGATGAGCTTTGGCCTTTCTAATTTTGTCCCTGCACAGCCTCGCTACATCCTTAAAGTCCTCCCTAGTGGCCTGCCCACTTTTCCAAAGATTATAAACCCTCTTTTTTCTCCTAAGATCAAGCCACAATTCTCTGTTGAGCCAGGCTGGTCTTCTTCCCCGCCAGCTCGTCTTTGGGCACGTGGGGACAGACTGTTCCTGTGCCATTAAGATTTCCCTCTTGAAGAGTGCCCAGCCTTCCTGGACCCCTCTGCCCCTCAGAACTGCCTCCCAAGGGACTCCACCAACCAGTGTCCTGAGCAGCTCAAAGTCAGCCCTCCGAAAGTCCAATACAGCGGTTTTACTGGTCCCCTTCCTGGCCTCGCCAAGAATAGTGAACTCCACCATTTCATGGTCACTCTGCCCAAGACAGCTCCCAACAATCACATCCTCCACCAGTCCTTCTCTGTTTGTGAAGAGAAGGTCTAGCGGGGCACCACCCCTGGTAGGTTCACTAACCAGCTGCGTCAGGAAGCTATCTTCCATGCTCTCCAGAAACCTGAAAGTCAGAGTCCATTAAAAAAAAAAAAAAAAAAAAAAAAAACAACACAAAAAACAAAACGCATCAAAATCTTGTAGCTGGTGTAAAGTTTCATAGGTGTCTTGATTTCACAGTAATTCCTCTGTATGTCTCAAGATCCACATTTTGATACTTTCTGTTCAGTAGCAGGCTGTTGCACCCAGCAGAAGTATTTGAAAGGTGCCACGAGGATGACTGCCCACCCTGGTATTTTACTACAGTTCTGTTCTACCTAGCTCACTCAACAGCCACTCAGGCTTCACTGTAAATGTTCCTCAAACTTAACCTCCTGCTTTAAGAAACAAAATGGGCTACATTGTCTTAAGGTGAAATTGCTAGCTTTAGCAGAGGTATTTATGTAATTTTCTCCTGTATTGTAGACACTATAATATACCACAAGGTAGTCCTCAGGGCTGAAGACAGATTAGGAGGATGGAAAATAAATGAGCCAAACAAACTTTGCAGAAGCAGTTGATTGGAGAGGATATGGCAATGTCTAAAAGAAAGAGGAAGAGGATTATGAAATAGAATGAGTATACTATTTCTTCCATAGCACATATCATATCTTAATATAGATATTAGTTATGATTTTCCAATGACTTAAGTGGGTATAACTGTCGTACACACTATGATGGATTTTGTATGGAATTGTGATGATTTCTGGCCTTTGATGGTACAGAACCTAATTTTGCGGGCCTGTGGAATGGTCCTAATATCATATTTGCTGTCCTTTGGTATAATAGCAGTCATTTGAAGAGAAAGCTCCATGACTTTTGTTTTGAACTGCCATAAAAAAATCTTATTTCTGATAAAAGTGTCTCAACAACTTTTGAAATGGCTGGAATTAACCAGAATAGGGCATATCCTTTAACCAAATTCTCTTCAAAGTGCTATTTTGGAAATGTTTGCCTGACCATTGCAGTGATTGATGGTCACAACCACAGAACTGTTTTTGGGAGGGGCTCTATTAAATCCTAAGCACAGTATTGCCTTCCTTAGATAAATTTTTATCAGTCTAGTTTGAGTAGTTTAACCCTTTACACTTCACAAAACTTAAAAAAAAAAACACAGCCCTAAAGTAGACAGCTTCCATTTCCATTCCAATCTTTATAGCTTCCATTTGCTGGGTGCTTCTTCTGTTTGTCATAGATATAAAAAATACTTTTTCACAGTATTATTTTAGATAATAAGATACACAGTTTGTGTTGAAGCTAGTTGTAATAAGTCAGGAATCTGAAATATAACTTAGTTACCTAATTGGATAGCTGTAGATGAAGAATAATTCATGATTATGGTACTCCAACAATCTGCCAGCCCAGAGAAAAAAGACACCCTAAAGAACTCAGATTTGAAACACCAGGAAATCTTCCTAACTCTGCAGTTGATTGGAAGTTTCCAAATCAAAATTAAGAGTTTCTGTTCAGGACTCAGGAGAGTGAACCAGAACCTTCCCTAGATAATAAAGTATTGTTTTTCTTTTGTTTGGGGAATTTCTGAGAAATTAATATTACCTTTTCCAACCTACCCTCTAAAATACCCATTTGTATGAAGAGATACTTCTCCTTGGTTGTCCTCTGTGATGCTTAAGTAGCTCTGTGATTCTCGTGTCTTGTAATATAGAATAAATTTGGTTCTTCTCACTTCCAGCTGCATCCTTGGGGACTGTACCACCTATGGAAAGCCTGTTAAAGCAGTTTTTTATGAAAACAGATGGTGTCAATTGTTCCTGTATGACAATAGATTAAAAGAAAATGTCTGTCTTAGTTAAATTATATTCCAAAACTCTGACCCAACTGAACATAGGCAATCTCCACAACAGGGATGTCAGAATGACTGTGACCCAAAATCACATTATGCTTCAGTAGCAGGATTCTCGAAGAGATACCTTTTGAAATGGAGCACTGTGTTACACCAGATGGTTGGCCTGAATTTCCATTGTTCCTCTTGGCTCTCTCATTGAAATATGCAGATTTCAATACTACTTTTTACTTTCTCACATCTCTGCCTAGTATTTACATTCAGATAACTCTGATGAAGAAAATGAAAAGGCCAAACATAAAGAAACTACAGAAAAATGTTTGTTGCCAAAATGTGTGTGTGCATGTACCTGTGTGTGTGTGAATACTTGCGTGGTATTAAATGTGTACTAAGTAGGTGTTAATCTTGTTTTCTCTCTCTTTTTTTCTTTTTTTTTTTTTCTTCTTTTCATTTCCATTTTACATGAAAGCTGCCACGATTGGGATAAGAGTGAAATGAACATAAGTATGATAAATGATAAAGTGCTCCTGGGAGTAAATATACCACTCAGAAAGAGCATTGCTAATCAAGCAGTGCAGCCAGCTAATGCACTCTGAGAGCAAGCACCTCAAAAAGATTCTAAATTTGAAACATTGAAGACTGGCATTTAGCTTGAGTAGTTTCTGGTTTAAGATGAAACTGCTGCACCAGGGGATCACAGTAGCAAAATGAAATCTTGGAAGGGGCAGAGGCTTGATGTCTTGTATTCAATGACCAACAAGATAGAGGGAAAAAAGAGAACTAAAAGCTGGATTTGCTATCCGACTTGTACTAACTGACAGTTTGGGCAGTGAATATGATTAGGGAAAGTCAAGAATAAAATCTGTCCCTTTTAAATTCATAATAAATATGTAACTGTTAGTGTCCACTGGGATGACTGAGGTGCTGCTTTGTTACAACTGTATCTTTGAAGGGCATTTGTGAATGCCTTTGTGAATGTTTGGTAGCCAAGATGCCAAAAGGACTTTGGTCTGGTATACTGAACCAGGCAGTAATCATTGCTTTCAGAGAAAGCAGCATATGCTCCACTTGTGAATTTCATCTGCCACCCACTCTTCAGAAGTGTAACACTGCCCACATGTCTTGCCTGAAAGACTCAGAAAAAATATTTTTATTTGCAAATGATACTCAGAGTTGGAATTACTGAAGTTGTGACAGGTCAGGGAAATCATGCAGAAGGGCTTCTCTTTTAAAAAAACGGAGTGAAAATACTTCTGGCATGAGCAAACTTCATTAACTCTACAATGTGAACTCTAGAATGGGTGAATATTAGGGAAGTATTTGAAATAATTTATCTAAAAAACTTTGTTAATACAGTATGTAAACATTTGTCTGTATTTATAAAATTCCACAGAAGTTGCAAATGTGACTGTGAAGCCACCTAACTTTTTCAGAAGATGGTTTAATTTCATCCCATTTTTATTCAACTTCACTTACACTTGTGAATTAGCTGTTCAATAACTCCAGGAATGTGGATGACCTTCATTGTGACTTACATAATCCTACTATATGACATGGAAGGAAACAGAACTGCATGCAGTAATCAAGACGTGGATGCACTGGGTCTAGATTATGATGTTTTACATTTTAATATCCATTCCTTTCTCAGTCATTCACACTGTTCTAGTTTGCCTTTTTTCAGCAGCACTGATCAATGAACCATCGCTGATTGCTAAGCAAACAAGGTAACTTTAAGCTCTCCTTCTGTAATGGCAATAGTCATTGTCATATATATGGTTACCACTATTTTTATCATGTGCATTATTTTGCATTTATCTACTTTTAAATTCATCTACATTTTCATTGCATAGTCATTTAGTATTGTAGGATCTTCCTACAGTCAGTTTTAATTTTGACAGCTCCAGGTGTTCAAAAGCATGAATCAGACCTCAGGAAACATTTTTAATGGAAAATTTTTAATTTGGTTGATTTTTACCATCTTCTCTTTTATGAGAACTTTTAAGCTTTTCTCTGAGACAAACAGATCTAAAATATGTCATTGCTTTTTAATAAAAGTTTATATTCTCTAATAATCTTTTGATGTGGGTATTTGGAGATTTAAGAAACATACTCAGTATTCTGAGATCTTTGCAAAACTGTCAGGTGCTGGCAGCACTTCAGTTTCTCATTCCATGCCTCCCTAGGGTCAGGTGGCTGAATAGTAGCAGAGAACACAACTGAATATGATCCTGTTACAGTGGCTCTTTAAGTCACCATATCTCAGCTGAGTTGCTCTAATTGGACATATTCTCTTTGAAAGACTTATCTTCAAGTATAGGCACATTAGAGAGACAATTTTTTTCCAGATTGGATCAAAAAATTAATCTCATATGAATTGAGACTTGTCCACAGCAGGGAACCCAAGTGTCTTTTCCAGCACATCTTCAGAAGGATACTTAGACCTCAGTGTCTGTAGAGGATGATTTCATGCTTTACATGCTTTTATATGTGAACATTCTACAGATCAGAAAGCAATTACTAATGTCTAATCAGTAGAAGAAAGGTAATCAGGTATTTTTCCATTTGAACAGCTGGTTTAAAAATATCTAATAATCCCTCTGTTCTTGTGTGTAGGGACAAAAATGTCTTTGAACCTCCCCTCGGAATGAGGGGTCTTGTTGAATTGATTCTATTGTTAACAAAAGTATTTGTTTATTATTCGATTTTGTCTCCTGAAGACATGTGAGTACATTATAGTGATCAAGGTCTTGGAAGACTAGCACAGCCTGGTCATCTGTATTGTCATACCCTCTTCCTTCCCCATACTTGAACTTGTACTGCGTGATAGCTTGTCATCAATAGAATAGTCTTTAACTGCACAGATGGGGCAACATTAAAGCCTCTTTTTACATTTCTGAAGTGAAACAGACTGGTCAGGATCTTTTGTAGATAGAGTCATAGTCCAATTTGTGTAGACTTTCTGCAGTGAAAAATTACTAAATCCACTTTCCTTAAAAACAGCTTTAGAGGGGGAATTTTTTATTAGAAACTAGATAATTTCTTAACAGTTTCAGTATTACTGGCTAACTTTTGGATGCTTAAATGTAGAGAAAACCTAAATAAATAGTATTTTTTATGTATCAAAGTTAACAGTAATGTATTTTATTTTCTATTTCTAGATTTATTTTTACAGTTTTCATAACAAAGCTAAGACAAAGCTGCTGTAGTACAAGAGCTGTAGATCTAGGCATACTCAATGAAAAGATTGTTCCTTCTGAACCTTTTATTATGAAAATCTTTAAAAATATTTCCTATTTACATGAAGATCTGTTAAGTTGGAGCATTGACATTTTCCAGCATCGTCCCTTGCTTAAGTACAGTTGAGAAAGTTGCTGCATGCTCAATTACTTCACATAGTATAGGCTGTTAGTAAGCAGGACCAAGATCTGGCAGCTTGTAGCTCAGTATTAGCTTAGTTTGTGTTATAGCCAATTGCTGTCTGACCTCTCCACACTGCAGAGGAAATGCAATGCCATCTGTATATCTCTTAGTCACATTAAATTATGTCATTTATATTACATTGGAATGCAGAGTTTACTTTATGCTTTGCAGTAAAATTAGCAGAAGTAACAAGATATAAGCAGAAGCACATAGGTGGAAGTTTGTGGGCCCTGTCTCTCTCCAGCTTGCTTTGATTCCACCAGGTGGTGAATTTAGGGAGAGAGAGAGGTTGTTTAAATCTATGAAGGTGCTACCAAGCGTAAATGTTTATGGGGCTTAGACACCCACAGATGTCAGACAAGACTTCCATGTGTTTGGTCCTACAGGACTGAGTCTTTACTGTTAATAAATGGCACCCTTAAATATATGAGCAAGAGAAGAGGATGAGGGGAAAACTCATTGCAAATAGAAAATTGATATAAAATTGCTACTATATTATTATGGTATTAAACAAGAAATTGTGTACATCAAAAAACAACTTCAAGTTATAAACAACTTCCTGATAAACAATTATATATAGATCACTCGTATTTTTAAACAGTTTCCATGAGTGTGTCAAGCTTGTACTCTGTGAGTATGGTCCTGGAGTTTTTTTGCTAAATGGAACTAAAAGAAACAAGGATTTCTCTCCAGGGGGCCTGTTCCAACACCCCTGGAAGTAAATAGAAAAACTGTTGTGGATTTAGGTGGAGCTGGGTCCTACATGTAATTTTTCTGTCTTTAATTTCCACAACTATTTCTCTCTCTAAATACACACCTACGGATCCACACTATCTGCTGCTCAAATAAAATATCAATCTGCACAGAATATGAGTTACATTCCACATGGAATAGCTTCCAGAAGATACCACTTTTTTACTGTAGTTTTGCGTAAAATGGAAAGGCAATAAGACTGTCAGTTACTTGGTACAGCTCACGCAGGCTGAAACAGGATCCAGCTGCTCTTTGGACATTTATTGCTTCAGTCCTTTCCTGTTAAATGTCCACTGTCATTTTGGTTTTATGTGAACCCTTCGTTCAAAAATATGATAACAGACAAGAAGGACTCTTAAAATAAAAAGTTTTCTATGTGTTAGCTGATATAAAACTAGGCTATGGCTGGCTTGATAGGCTTACAGAAATTTTCAATGTTGATATATGTCCAAAGTATGTCTGAAATATTTATAAATGGTGACAATTTATATGAATCTTTGACATAACTCATCCTATATTTTGTTTTATAAACATTCAGAACCTATTCACAAGGAAACAGGATGTGCACTGTCTGAGGAGCTTTCTACTCTTTCCTTAAAAGGATCTGCTACGTGCAAGTTGTACAGAGCTGTTGTATATCACTTTAGTCTTAAAAAAAATGTGTGTACATAGAAAGGCCAGGGATGTAATCCTTGAATTCAATAGGAAACTCTTATTGATTTAATTGGAACAAAGATTTCACCTCAAATCCTCAAATGCTGAAAACTAACATCAATTTTTTAAAGATGATGAGCTAAGCTGAAGGATGTTTTAGTTGCATTATAGCTGAGGATCTAGCCCTCAGAAGGCATGTATTATTAGGGTAAGAAAGCAGTCAGGAGGAAATATATCAGAAGACAAGTAAATGATGTAAATTTGGTTTGCAAGTTTAACCCTGGGCTAAACAACAGAAGTAGGCCTATGCTATAATCCTCTGCTACCCATTTGTACAGGAGTGACTGTCAGTTTAAGTGAATACAATTAGGTAAGCTTGTATTCATGTCATATTTATATCCTCATTTGCAGTACATTAACAAATAAAATGAAAATGTATTTATACACATTATATAAGCTGATCTGAAATCCGTATGTATGCACCCACAGATTTATAAGTTATACTTGTAAATCAATGTAAATTGCTTGGTCAGAATGTTCATGCCTCACAATCACAGAAATTAGATACAGAAAAGACTGATTCATTTTCCTAGTCCATCTCCCTGCCAGGGAAGAATTATTCCTGTTCATTGTAATCTTTTCTAGTGTGTTGTCCAGAGCAATTTTGAAAGATTCAAAGATACGGATTTTTCTACTTTCCTGTCAAACATAGATTTTATTCCTTTACCTCTTGATAATTTAGACTGAGGGAGGTGGCAGATTTCCAGGGCCCAATACTCAGAGGTACCAGGATCAAACATCACCAATGCACCTATACCACTGAAGAATAAGAAAGAGCCATACAATTAGCACATAAAAATAGAAAGCAAAAATGTGAGCTGTGTAATCAGTGTACTTCTCTTCATCCATGCATAGAGCCCCTTAGTCACAAGAAATCCTTTGCCACTGCTTTCAAAAATTGGCTTATTTCCATTTGAAAATATGAGAAGCAAGGAGTTTAATAAACAGGTGCTAAAGTAAAGCAAAACCCATAGTTACGAAATGGAGGTATTATTGTCTTGATAGAGGCTCTTAATGTTAAAGGCATACTTGGTTAAGTTTTATCTCTCTTTCATTTGCACGGAATCTATTTCCCAGCTCCGGATGTACAGGAGATTATATATAGTGATCTGACACCCATCTCTATTTGGCTGTTGAATCTTGGCAACTAGGTCCATTAACCCCATAGTGTCATGTATTTCTGGAGTCTACTTGAGAGCTGCATGATATTAGAGGCAGCGGAGTTTACAAATAAATGAGCAAAGTGTGAGGCAGTTCCACAGCTCTTACTGACACTGACCCAAAAGAGGCTTTGTCAAGTCATCTATTTTAGCACAATAGGAAGTTTTGCTTGATGCAGTGAGTGACTGATAACTACTGATGCTTACCTTATCACAAGCTTATGCGTAATATAAAAAGTAAAAGAAACAATAGCTAACACAAAGAATTTATAGCTGATTTATCATTTACTCATATAGCTATCCTTGCTGAGGTGGTCTGCACCCATATGATAACTGCCCATCGAATTATAAAATGTCCCTATTTAAATATCTGAACTAGAGCCTGAATGGTAAAAGATCTTGTGATTAAGATGTAAGATTGAATCAAAATATTCATATCCATACCCTGGTTCTGATTAATCTTATTTGGATCTGATTAATGTTTCCAGAAGCATCCACTGAAGTCTATGGTGCCCAGTTAAGTATATTGTTAGACAGATTTTTCAGAAAATATCCCTTCCTTCCATTAATTTGCTGGATATTTTTTAACACTCTTCTGAGGTTCTGTTTCTTTTTCTAAGTTTTAGGAACCAAGGTTCCCAAATAATTTAGGTGATTCTGAAAATGATGTCCTTAATCTTTACATCTTTCCTCTTCATTATCTCCAAATTGATATAATGCTTTCCTTAAAGGAATGTGAGGAGGATGACATAATTCAAGCTGGTAAATTGTGTTGAGATTTTTATATGGAGAGAGAAAAATGTCAATGTTTCTCTCTTCTCTTCTCTTCTCTTCTCTGCTCTCCTCTCCTCTCCTCTCCTCTCCTCTCCTCTCCTCTCCTCTCCTCTCCTCTCCTCTCCTCTCCTCTCCTCTCCTCTCCTCTCCTCTCCTCTCCTCTCCTCTCCTCTCCTCTCCTCTCCTCTCCTCTCCTCTCCTCTCCTCTCCTCTCCTCTCCTCTCCTCTCCTCTCCTCTCCTCTCCCTCTTTTTTTTTTTTTTCTTTTGTCCTCATATTTGTCTTCATATTTTGTGTACTTTTGAACTGACTTTAGCTCTCTGTCTTGGGACTATTCCTCTTCTGTGAATTAAGTAATTTATTGCAACAAAATGAGCTTAGTAATGCACACTGTTCTTTGATGGAAGGTTACTCTACTTTGATCACCAATACATCATTGTCCATTACAGTGCTTACAATATCTGAATCTCTTTTAATTTATAGTGGCACAAATCAGGAATAACTTCAATGAAGTCTGTGGAATTGAATTGGTGTAAGTGAGGATGTTCAGGCTTTCCTTCTATTCAGACCTCCTTACTCTGACATGTAAATTGACTGCCTTTTTACAATAGAAGCCATTTAGAAGTAAATTTCCAATGCACTGTATGATCATTAGATTGGTATGTAATTCATGTGTTCCATTTTGAAAATGCCAGTGCCCCTTTGAAAGGGTATGAAGGAAAAATGGTTGCTTCTATAATGTTACTTAAAAGGCTTCTGTTTATCAAAACCTCAGTGTGTCATGAAGGTAGCGTTTGTGCTCACCGCAGAAAAAGCACACTTGTCTCTATGACTGATCTATGGAACAACTCTTGAATAAAGGAAACTTATTTTGTACATATAAGAGGGATATATAATCCTCCTCCTGCCCCTTGGAAAAACTAGAAAATTTGGCTTTGCTATTTCTGAATTTAATCTTAATCTTCAGAGCACTAAAACTCTCCAGTGGGGCCAGTGGTTGAACTGAGCTACTGAATATTGCCTGCAGAAATTTATTACAAAATTGAATAATACAGTATTTTCCCCATACTGTTTTAACCTCTTGTGTACCATTAGGATAGATATTTTGGGGTGGAGAATGGGGGCTTACTTCTGCCCACACAGAGCATTTTCATTTTGGTTGCAACAAAATAATAAGTGATCATTACTCATAAAGGAGTGTGCACTCCTTTTTGCCTTTTTCCTTCTTTAAAAAGAAAAGATATTCCTGCTGCAGAAGTGGCTACAGTTCAACTCGTAGTGAGGCTACAGTGTTTCATGTTTTCAAATACAAAAATAATTGCTGTGGTTGTTAACAGAATTGATTTCATTACATGGAATTATACGCCTTAGGCAAAATCTCAGGGAACTTTCTGCCCAAATGGGAGTCTCAATAAAGTGCTGGTGGATCCTTGAGCAAGTCTGAAGTTTACTGTTCTCAGTAATTAATCAATTCTTCACCAGTGTCTCTGGTATACTGAAATATCGAAATGGAAAAGCATTTAAAATATACCTTCGTTTTATATTCTTAGCATTGATGACCCAGAGGCCTTTAGGCCTGCTAGCTAAATATGGATAATAGCTTATAAACCAAAACAAGAACCCCAAAGAAGACATTAGAAAAAAATTTGGAGACAGTATAACTAGCACCACCTTCCAACATGTGCACATACCTGTCATATAAACATCTTAGAGATGTTCATGTATGCAAAAATCCAATAAATACAAGACCTCAAAAAAATTATAAAAAGGGAAATCCTGAAACATACTTAAGTATGCCAGAAACACAGGCTGTAATCTTGTCTCATGAAAAGAAGGAGGAATTCTGCTGTTTAAACCAGTGGCTTCAGCAGTTTTATCTGCAGAGGATTTTGAACTTTTTAAATGTAGTGTATTTAATTGTAGTGTAGAGAGGAGTTTCAAAATGTTGGGCTTCTCAGATCATATTTAGTCAGTGATTTTCAGTGATAATTTGTGGGTCTTTAAAAATTATCTTGATTGAATTGTAGATTCTTGTACAAAGAATGGTAATCTGCTGGGATTGGGTGTGTTTTGTAGTACACAGCTTTCCAAAATCTCAATCACATGTTAAAATTTGCTAATGGGTATTTGTGTTATCGGTTGCCATATCAGCAATCATCTTTTTCAGGCTTTCAAGTTAACTTTTCCTGCAGTGGGTTGCAGGTCCGCTAAAGCAGAGCATATTCCAGTAGTAATATTTTTGCATGACGTTTCTACATTTTCTTGGTTCTAGTCACTGTGGGCTTGATTTAGTTGTTCCTTGGCTTTCACTGGGTTCCCTAAACAAGTCCTATTAGTTTTAAGCAGAACGGCCACATGCAGATGCAGTCAAAAGATTTAGAAATGAGCAGATATATAATTCTTCTTAACAATAGCATACTACCACGGTATTACATTATTAGCTGATTCAGATCTTGATCCCAATAGAAGACTGTGTTTATATTGTCGGTTAGGGTAATGCTGCTTCACTCTAAATCTGTTCCCTTGATTGTCTGCATGATGTATGTGTTAGATTTTCTCCTACAATCCCTTCAGGATTGGCTGGATCTTTTTCCAAGGAAATATGTGAATGTATTGACACTACATTAATTTAAGGACTGAGCCAATATGGATGTGATGGCACCAAGTCTTTCTCCCTTCACCCAGACTAATCTTTTAGTAGTGTCCCTACACACTTGAAACCGTCTCACACCCTTATATCACAAGGGCTTTTTACGAGAGGGCAGTAATGCTTAGGATTGTGCAGTCAAAGCACAAAGACATTGGACTGCAAGACAGCGCCATTGTAGTGGTCATTTTATGCAGAAATATTGTTTCTTAAAGGACCCCAGGCCAAAAGGTGGGCCACACAACACTGGAAGAGCTGGGCCCTTTTGACTGTGTGTAGGCAAAAGAAGAGTATTTACAGCTGCAGTAATTTCCCTGGATATCTGTGGCCTTTTGCATGCTGCAAATTTGGATCATGGTCTTGTATGCTCTTAGAAATAAAAATAATAAAATAGAACAGCCTAGATAAAGGCCCATGGTGGTAATACAAAGGTTACAATCATGTGGCAAATGGTACATGGACAACTGGTGAGAGAGTCCTGAGAATGAGTAGGTGCAAAGATCTTTGGCATAAGTATTTAACCAGAGATCCCTCCAGATGTACTTGTGGGAAGACCACTGTAAATGGCACTATCTGTGGACAGTGTGTGGACCACACTGTGCTGCCTGGCCAGAGGAATGGGATTGCTCCCTGCAGCAGCTCACCAGGACAGAGAGATTGCAAATAATGACGGCTGCTCTGCATCCCTTAGGTGTCATGGTTAGGGCTGCACCATCACTTCTCCCTTCCTTCTCTGCTCACACCTTTCTATCCCTCAGCAGGCATCCAGTGTGACACAAACAGTGGTTTTCTCCTTCCTGTTCCAGGTTATGTACATGGGATTTCTGACCAGGCACTCCAAATTGGCTAATTGAAATTCCTTTTCTCATAGATCCTAGGGTTAAGTGTGAAAGCCAAGTTCTGGAGAGGGATACGGGTTCCTCAGGAACAGCCTGCCAGGAGCCGGCAGCAGCTGAAACTGTTCCAGCTCAACGGCATTTGATTTCTGTTTTGAAATCTGGACGCTCAGCTTTGGACTAGAGCTGGTGTTTTGCTCTGCCCTTGCCCACTTTAGTCCCACTGATAAAATCATTGCCAACCACCAGCAGGACTGGCTAGGGGGTAAAGGGCAAAATATGGCACAAAATGCAACAATCTGCCTTTCCTCCAAGGTGCAGTTCCCTTGAGTCCAGTGACCCAGAGAGAATGACCTGATGCATTAACCGTGGTGCCATAACCCTGGTAAATGACTAAGCAGCAGGTAGAAGGGTGTATTTCATAATGACCTAGAGGTAAATTTACAGAGTGCTGACTAATGTATATGCATCTTGCTTTGTTGAAATAAAAACATGAAGTCATACCTAGCGGGAGGGCTAAGTTAAAAGAGGTGAGTTGAAGTTTACTGCCTGTGCAAGCAGAATAGTATGAGGATGTGTCTGCAAATCAAATACAAACACAGAAAATCCACATTCTGGAGTTTGTTTTACATGGTTGCAGGAAAATAACTGATTTTGATTTGTAAGAATGACCTGAAATACAGCACCTGTTTATGTCTCCTTCTGATTTCTTTAAGCTTTGCTTTAACTTTTATGGCCAGTAGCGAAAAGAGTCCTTGTGTCAGAAAATAAATTTGATCTTCTTTCCTTTTAGATACTCTTCTACTTCAGCAATTTTTTTCAGGCACTGTAGCTGAATGTAAAAAAATCTTGGAAACTGCAGATTCTTTCATTTCACTGTTTGAAAAGATATGTCCAAGTCATTGGTGAGAGTCAGAATTATACAGAGAACTTTTCTTTGCTTTTCATTTACTTTTTCAAATAGATGTCTTTCCTCTATGCTGTGTCTCAGGTCACTTTAAAAATGGTTTTAATATTTGTAACAAGGGGTAGATAACGTAAATTTCCCCCTTGATAAAAGGAATTAATGAATGAACTCTACCGTATAGAAAATGAATTTTATTTAAAAATAGCATAATTAACTTTTTTTTTTTTTTTTTTTTTTTTTTTTTTTTTTTTTTTCCCCTGCAACGAACGTTTGCTCTCTTACCCCCTTCCCTCTAAACATATTTTGAACATATTTATGGTTAAATATTCAAGGATGGGAAATGGCCATGCAATAACCTTCCTTCATTGGTGTTCAACTGTTAATACAGATTGGCAAATAGAAAGTTATTTGGTGGTGATAACAGTCCTTTCAAGTGTTTACAGTAGTGAAGAAGCAGGTTAGAATGGACATGACCTAAAATATGCCACAGACCACTGCTACTTTTATTGTTACTATTTCTTTTTTGTTTGTTATATGGTAATTTTTATAGGTGGTACTCAGGCTCTTTGCTATCCAGGACCTTTGTTGCAGCTGTTTGTGATTTTCCACCAAAATTTTCTGATAAAAAAAAATAGGTTCTCAAATAAAAATATTAAAATAACACAAAATTAAATAGTTTCCCAGGTAAAATAATGCTAATTTGCTGGAAACCTGAAAACAAATATATATATATATTCAGTCATAGACTGAATGATTTAGATGGGCAACTGACAATATTGCAATTCAAAATGGTTCCACTGAACCTCCAAGAGACTGTCCCTTGCTCATCTTGAGGTCTTATTCTTGCATTTGAATATTCTGCCATTTATGTAGTTTCTGTGCAGCCTGGCTGATTTCACTGTTGTCTTGCTGGTTGCCCACAAGCTGGCAGAATTTCCCAATTTAGAGGTAGTAGCTTTGATACTGGATGTGTCAGAGCTACAGTACGTGTGCACAGCAGCTGATTTGCACATTGCGCAGTAACCCTGGCATGGCCTGGACCCATCACACCTGCTGTGCATGCACAACAGATCTGTGGGTAAGTGTTAATCATTACTAGAAGTAGCCAAGTCTATTTTTCTATGGAAATTTGCACATTAAATGGAGAAAAATAATTTGGTTTCAAAATAACATGAATTAAGAAAACAAAGAAACTACTTAATTTCTGACCAGGCTGGTGCAGACATTTTCAGAGAGTTCCTTTCCTATGATATTCCTTAGTATAAGGAAAACAATGACATTTGTGCAGCATGTTCCAGCTCAAGTCACAGCATACAAGTTGGGGTATTGGCAGTAGTATTGCAACTACACTGGTGATGAAAAACCTTCGTGTAATAATGTCCCTGACCTAGAACTAGGTTCGAAGTGCAGATTTCACATCCAGATTTCACTGCTAAAGTATGCTGGGTTCATAGCCAAATCCTCTGGTTGGTTACTTTTGTTAGAAATAGGAGCCAGCTGCAATACCTGGATATGCCTTTCTGTTTGTACTTCAGACAACATTAATGTAGCAACAGCAGTGACCAAATTTCTCAGCGCAGACAAGTCCCTAAGTTATACATTTTTTTAATGGGATACTTTCATTAGTGCCTTAGCTGATATTACTCATAAACCAACCCTTGCGCTACCAGGTTTAATCATTGTCTCGAGGCAGAGGCTTATTAGTGCAAGGTCATTCTATACTTTTTTATTTCATATTTTCCCTTAGAGAAAGTGAGCGATGTCTCCAGAAAAATCACCTACCTCCTGCCTAGCATATCAACATCCACAGACTTGCTGCCAGCATAGATGTAATGCCTCTTGGTCAAACCTCATGTTGCACCAAAACAGAGAGTTTACAGAAAAAGACAGATAATAAGATCAAGTCTGGAAACTTGTATGTGGGATTATGCAAGCTATTTAAAGAATTAATGATAAAACTTCTATTAAAAAAAAAAAAAGTGAAATGTTTCTTGAAAATATTAAATCTCTCATTGTGAATTAAGTGCTTTTGAAATGCTGGATTGATAACTCTGGAGATCAAAGTCTTACACCTGGCTGAGCGACTGACACGTCCCTGTGGCCTTGGAGCACCCCACAGTCTAGCCCTCAGGGGTGTGGGATTGCTCTGATTCCTATTCCACTGTTAAGGAACTGAGGTGCAAAAAGGCAAAGTGACATATTTAAGCCCACATTAGAAGTCTGTGGTGAAGCAGGGATTTCAGACCAGGCATCTGATCTCGGGTAGCAATCCAAAGGGGAACTGTCACCCCTCTGCAACAGAAGATGTAGTGACAGCCAGAAAGCTCTGATCAAAAAAGGCCAAGAGATTTCACAGTTCCATAAAGTCCATGGCCCTTCAGTACAGAAACAACAAAAAAACAGAATCAAGGCAGAGAGTGTATTTTCAGGTGGCTGACACCCATGTGTTGGTAACTGGACTGTGATCTAACAGGCTTATATGTTGTAGAATAGTGAACAATGACACAGAGCATAATCTTTTTGTAATTCTTTGCCGGGACCATACCTTGTTTTAGGGTGTATTTCTAAGTGAATTTTAAATAGCTCATTGGGAAAAAATTCTGCTGTATGGATGCTCATACAACCTATGATGAAGGTGTTTTAAATCAAAATATGGCAATTACATGGAAACACATTAGTCCCCTCAGAATTGCCATTTTACCTTTTTCTCCTGCCTTCCTCTCCAGGTTGCTCAGCAGCACATGGACTGAATTTTTGGGCTTCTTCGCTCCTTGGTGGTTTTTTTTGGACAAGGAACTGAGAAGCCAAGATTTCCCACACCTATGTGTTCTTTGCTTCCTGTTTTTTAACTCCTGGAGCATCATACAAAATATACTAAGAGGTATCCAGTTTCAGAATCTGCATGACAAATCAAAGGTTTCTGCATGACAGGAGTTGTAGTTCTTTGATCTGAAGTACTGATACTGCTTTGTTCATTTACATCAGTAGGAAATTCGTCTTTTTTTTTTTTTTTTTCCTGTTCTGTACATACTCCTTAACCCTAAATGATAATAAATAATGTTTTAAAAAGTAAGAAGAATTAATGTTGTATTTATAACCATGTAAATGAAAGAGGTCTCAACTAATAATGTGAATCACATAATTTAAAATAAATAAATGAGATATAGGCAGAAAAGCAGTCAACCATATGTTTTCACCATATGCTGAAGCATACTTACTGTCCCTTATATCCTGTATTCCCTGTGAAAACTATGTATACATATTCACTGATGGGAAAAAAAAAAAAAAAAAAAAAAAACTACATGAAAGAACTTTAAAGCTACAAGATCAAGTACTCTGTATTTGGACTCTGAAAATTCATGCAGTCATAATTTCTCTAATAAATGGGTATCATGAAGATATGGTCTTTATGTACTTGATCACATCAGTTTTTGCTTGGAAGCTCACCCTCATTCACTGGAGATGACGTATGGTAGTCACTGACTGAGTGTGAATATTCACATGAAGGCATTGATCCATATCCTAAAGCTATGTCTTATATACCACCTCATCTTTTCTTCAGTGGAGAGGTAGTTCTGGATTGCTTAGAGTTTGTATCTGATATCCTTTAGATGAGTTGAGAGTTATAGGTATTTCCAGGAATCAGATCACTTACTGTCCTGGCTATAAGATCTGGACTTCACTTTTGCTGCTTTATTGATGGAAATGAAACAGAGCTACTAAGCAGTGATCACATAACATTAATACTGTTTGAAAATGTTCTTTTCTCTTTTTTTCATTGAAAAAAGTTTTTTATTCAAAATAGATATTCAGCCCATTTCCTTTTATTAAAGAAAAATATTCCTTAAATTGATTTTTTCATTAGGAAAACCAGAGGTAAACTTTTCATTCCAAATTAGGTAAAAATTCTCTGCCTTTGTACATCCATGCTGTACCATGTATGGTAGAAGTCTTAGTACTGGCAGCATAAAGGTCAGTGTAAGCTCTTTGCTGGAGGATGCTGCAACTTGTACTGAAGCTGCAGCACTTCCACCAAAGCAGTCAGCAGTTTGAGCAGCTCGGCCAAATGGGCAGTCACAAGCTCAACAGGAGCCATGAACTGTCACCTCTCCTGGAGGCAAGAGCCTCGGAGGTGACCAGATGTTACCCTTCTCTGTAATCACAATATTGGCAGTGGCTGCAGTCTAGGTATGCCTCGCTTCTGTAACCTTTCAATCAGAAATGTGATACCTTTTTTCTCATATGTTTACCTGATCAGTTCCTTAGCATAGCTCACAGAGGCAGGACTTAGAAAGTCTGTGCAGGTCATGTAGAAGTAGATATTGTAATTTAAAAAAAAAAAAAAAGATGAAAAGAGAGTGGGAAGGAGCAGAAATTTGCTTCATCTTGAAACAAACAGAATGGAATTGGAATGTGAACAGATGAATTATGTTTTCATGTTCATATTTTCTGTGTATCCATAACAATCCCAGGAGGCTTCACATCAACATTTTGAAATCTTTTGATAAATGTGCTCACATTCTTATCAAAATTGACTTGTGTTTGGATTTCTCAACTTACACTTCAATTAGCATTTGAACCCAACACTTTTAAGCATGTGATACAGTGATGTCTTCAGTGCATATATTTAACTTGAATGTTTCAGATCATTACTACTACTAAGTGCTGTTTTACTTCTAGGGGTTTTCAAGAGCTGATCTTATGATCGTTTCACTTACCTTGAAAATGTATTTTTTTCTATAATCTACTTTCTAACTTCCATTTATGTCTTTTTAGAAATATACAAAACAATTAAGATTATGTCAGTGCTGAAGATACTGAAGTCTTAGGTTGAAATCTGAAGTGGAACCTATCTTTCAATGAGGAACAGGTCAAAGGAGTTAATGGCTAATGTGTGACTTAGAGCTAATTTTGAGGAAAGAATGTGGAGTTATGCAGCTATTATTTCCTAATTTTTTTATCCTCTTTTTTTCCTGATCTTATGTTATGCAGAACTTAAAAGTTCTTCACTAGGAAGATAAATGGAAAAGAAAACAAGCCAAGAGGTGACATATTCAGTCTGATAACCATGCCTGATATAAACTTATCTTCCACATCTTCAAAAAATGATGGTCCATATGCAGTTACATCTAGTATTATAAATACAAAAGCATTGTTTTTTTTCCAATCTGTTTCTAGTACGGTAAATAAAATATCTACCACTGTTTTTGCTTCCGGCACTATGAAGAATACAGCAAACTTAAAAGACAGAGACTGTTCAAGGCAGATGAGATCAGGCCCCTGTGTAACAGAGGCAGAAAATCCAGAAGTTTGTCACTTCCCTTTGAACAGAAGTTGGTCACAATGAGAGACAACGTGTTCAATTTTGGGCTCCAGTGCAGCTCTGTTTGTGCTGGCTCAGCTGCTGGAAAGGAGCCACGGGGTTAGATTGATCGCCCCATATGGAATACACCTCTCAAGAAGGATGCTGCATATGTTTGGCACAATGACCCCACACTATTCCCTTGATTGGGACAGAGGGAGGAGGCAGAGCACTCCACTGTTCTGGCTGATCAGAAGTCACTGAAAGACACAGTAAATTAGAGAAGCCCTTCTGAGGTGAGATAATTTATACTGGAATGGGGAAAGACGTGGACCTAGTGTCCAGGAGGTGTAAAAAATGACTTTCTCTGCTCCCTCTCCCTTAGTCCTGGGCTGCATCTCCTGACAGCTGAAAGCATTAGGGAAGTCACTATGGCTAAACCATTTTATTACTATGAGACTTTGCAAGACGAGGAAAACCATGGCTATCCAGTTAGATTCAGAGGACAGTGGACTTCCACCATATTATGCTTTCCAGTTCTCCTGTGAAGCTACGGATCATTTTCTCTGCTTGAGCAATTCACTCTGTGAAATGAAGAGAATTGTCTATCCCTATAGTGTACTTTAAGATCTGTGGTTGGAAAGGAAATATGTGAGATATATATTGCCATTTCTTTCTTCCACTCACAGTGCAAGTTTAGCTTTGCATGTAGAAATCAAGCAGTTCCTTGTTTTTCAAAGAACAGGGTTGAGAGGAAGGAGGTATCAATGGATTAGGATTTAGGAGAACTTTTCTTTGCCACAGGCTCGCTGTGTGACTTTCAGATTTTTATCTTTTGTGTTTCAGTTCTCCATATGTAAACTAAAGATAATAATGCTCCTCTTAGCTTGATCTTTGTCCTATTTATTTAGTTTATAAACTTCCTGGGGCAAGTGATCATCTCTTAGTTTGTATATCACCTACCACAGAGAAGCTCAGATACCATTTAGGGCCTCAATGTGCTGTTATAAAATAGCCATTAAATAATTATATTATTTCATGCATTGCCAAATGATCTTGTCTCCTTAGACTTCTAAAAAAAATCCTTAATATATAAAAAAAGACTCAGTCCCCAACATCTGCAAAGCTTTTACTTTTGTGTGGAAGCAGAATGCAACTGTGGAAAAAGACCTTTCTGAGTACCAGCAAGCTTTACACAAGCTTTGTTCTTGAATAGACTGAATTCTTAAGACAGAATTGCTTCTGGAAAATTGTTGAGCATTGCAGGGGGATGTTCTGATCCCCTTAAAATGAACTCTGTAGATACATAAACACAAAAATAAATAAATGTCCTGCATGTTGTTTGGCCATTCTTTTGAAGGATGAGTGCATAGGTGTATTATACATAGATCTTCCATACCGATGTTACTCAACTGAGAGGTCCTTCTGCAAAATCTCTGGACATTTGATTCTGCTCAATAACTTTGAGCAATAATGTGATCAAAGAAAGGCAGAACATTTGGTTTGATGCCTATATGCAATTATAGGCATCAAACACATGCAGAAATGTGTATGTTCTGTACTGGAAAAGAGAAAACAAGTCAATGGGATCTGCTAGGGAAAATCAATTATGTTCTTTCCAAACAGACACATACCCAAGTTCCACGTAACTAACATTTCTTGAACACAATATTTTTTAATATTGGATAGATCAGGACTATGAATGTCTATGTGTGTCTCAGAGCATTCCATAAAAGCCAAAAAATTAAGAAAAAATCAAGTCCAGCCATTCTCAAAAGATCTGCAATCCTTCTGACAAATTTTGAGCTTCTAACAAAATTGAAAAGTAGACACTTTCATTTGGATTTATATTTTAAATAATGGATAATAATTGGATAATAATTTTTGGATTATATTTTAAATAATCACCCAACTTCATTGCTGAGCTATGTATATAAGACATTAATATTACCAAACTTTATTTCAGTTTTCTCTTTGCTAGATGAAACTAGAGGAGATTAAGTGTGAGTGCCAGTTACTCTGATATAGGAAATTGGCTGAGACTCAGGCCCAGAGTGATAGAGACACTTGATTTTTTGTCCTAAAAACAAGGAAGCCCAGCTAGATTTAGGGAAAATATTAACTGCTACAGTCAAAGATCAAAAAGAGGAAAATGATTATGTGAGGATAGCACAAATTGGGCTGAAGAAGACATTCAGGATTCAAATTTGCCTTTTTTTTTTCTGTTTTTGCCTTCCTCCCCTCACCAGCAGAAAAGATACCACCTCCCTTAAAGTAAAGCTTTTTTTTTTTTTTTTTTTTTTTTTTGGTGGTTGCAATAAGACAACTCCAATAAAGGTGGTTGTCATGAGATAATCACACCTCTGGGGGATTATAGGCATCTGGCTATGATTCATAAAATCCCTCAGGACTGATTCCCCCTTTCCCCCTCCTTAAAGATAACCACAACTCCTGCCGTGTTTTATGACTTGAGAGATGCAGTCTTTGTGATTATAATGTACAGATATTTACATTGAGTTTTTTTGTTTCATTGCATTTCGTAATAAAAAAAAAAAAAAAAAAAGAAACCAAACCAAACCAAAAGGGTTTAACTCTAATTTTTGAAGGAGTTCTCACTGCCAAGAGACAAGTGGCTGATGACTATTTCAAAATAATCCCTGAGCATCCATCCCAGATTGGTCTTCCTTCAACAATATGAATTAATAAAGCATGTTGACACCTTCCCTTCCCTTCCCTTCCCTTCCCTTCCCTTCCCTTCCCTTCCCTTCCCTTCCCTTCCCTTCCCTTCCCTTCCCTTCCCTTCCCTTCCCTTCCCTTCCCTTCCCTTCCCTTCCCTTCCCTTCCCTTCCCTTCCCTTCCCTTCCCTTCCCTTCCCTTCCCTTCCCTTCCCCTTTGATGTGTTTTGCTGTACAATAACATTATTGAAACATATTATAAGCACTTCCTTTTTTGACACAACCTGTACCACATCTTAACACTTAAATTGTTTGGCTTATCCTAAATACACTTCAAAACCTGCCAATAAGCTCTAAAATATGTTCCAACTGTGCATACACACAAAATCCTGCAATAATTTGAGCAGCATATTATTCTGCCCATAATTTCTCTGCATTTCTATTAATTGTGGTAGTCAGAAATTAAAAATGACTGCTTTTTCCAGTTTGTATGTGTATGTATTTTAAGAATCACTATGGCCAAAGATAAGGGACTCTTCAAAACAGGAAAAGTAGCAGAATCTGTACTAGGAACTGCTGAAGACTTGGATGATTTTATTTACACATATTTACTCTAACTTTAATTCTGGATCTTGACACTTAGGATAATGAAAGTGTTAACATCTCAAGACAGGTTTTACTGAAATGCAAGCTGCATTGAATGTTTTCTTATTCATCCCTGCTTGGGCATGGATTTAATTCTTTTTAATACTATCAGTGAGAAACAAGAAATGGTTTGCCTCAAAAATAGAGTCAATCATTAAACAGTAATTAAAACTATAAAAATTTAGATTGAAACAATGAAGAAATAAAGGGCCTCAGAGAGATTAAAAACACGGTATACTAATGCACTTAGCATACTGTAACTGCTTTGCTGCTTCTGAAATTCCCTAACAAGGTGAGAGAAACTATTCTAAGAACACTATTATCAGGAGACACCTTTGAACTGATCTATCCTGAAGAATAACCCCCAGAAAGATAAGGTGAGGAGGAAGGGAATAAAAAAAAGGGGGGAAAAAAAAAAAAAGCAACTTTCATATGTTTGTTGGCCACACAGCACAGCTCCGACTTCTGAACATTTTTCCCCAATTATTTTTGTAAAGTATTGATCGCAATTTAATTTTGCAGTCCCAACATGAGAGGCGCTTCATGCTGAAATGTCTCACAGGAGATTGTAATCAGGGTCTAGCCTGAAGGTGAAGCACTAGTACATAGGTTTTACTCTATTCCTCCACTCTTCATCAGTTCTGGGATTGGAGCAGAGGGCATTCTCAGGCAGATTAATTTTTGACGATGGGATCGATGGAAGATGTTTTTTCCTCCTGACATTGAGTCATCTAATTTGCTGTTTATCTTTGGCTTATTGAGTTTCGAGCATTGTTAAATCATACCTTTCAGCTGTTTAATTTCAGATGTGAATTTTGCATTCCCCTCTTGTACTTTGGCATAACTCTTTTACCTAAAATGAGCAGGGTGATGGGCCTTTTTTGACACCAGGTTACTGCTTTCGAGTCTGTTAAGTACTCCAAGGTAATGTTATAGTACTTTCTAGCCTTTTTTCTTTGCTTGTGGCCATAGATCAGATCATCTCTAGGGAAATCATTACTTGCCATCATTATTATCCCTAGCACCTTCATCTATTCTCCCTTGTTTCCTGACTCCATTGCTTGATGAAGTGCCTACTTGTGAGGACACCTTTAACTCAGGTCTAATAATTAACCCCTTCATTGCTCAGGCTGGTTCATTTTTTGTTCTCTTCCTCAATAAGTTGTGATCTATGAGTTTAGCTTTTGGAGCAGCTTATAATAACAGCATTCTGAACTTGCCTTTAAAGCTCTTTTCTCATTTTTTTTTCCTATTTTTTCTTCCTTGTTTTGTTTTAATAGCAAAGTGAACATTTTGCCAAATATATCGCTAACCAAAAATAAAAGGCTTTCACTCAAAACAAAATCGGTTTTATTTAACTTTTGTCAAAGGGTTATACATTATCATTTTACATTTCATGGGGAACGTTCTAACCTTAGTCTAACTCTGAACAATCTACAGAATATCTCTTCAATTATAAATTTCTAACAACTCAACATATGCATACAATTCTAAATATACGTATACTGTGGTGACCAGTAAAAGGTGGCCAGAAGCAATGTAATAACTTTTTATTGGGAGACGTTAAACTATTATACATCTCACTGACTTTGAACTGCCCATTCATACTAATAAAAAATATTTTCATGTTATATTGCCATTAACTTCAGCTAAAACACAGAATATCCTGCTTGTAATGGTTCAGGGAGACAATGCAAGGAGTCTTTACCTTCTGTTCACGAACTCAGCACAACTGATATTTCCATTCCTATCCTGTGTACATGGAGATTCTAACACGTTCACAGCACTCTTACGGATTCCATAGGAAGCAAAGGATTGAATCATGCCAATTCTCATTTCTGCCCAAATGGCCTGGGGAAAGGTGTAACATTTCAGCCACTGGGTTTTGCCAAGGCAACACACCACCACAACCCTCTCTTGTGGTCCATGGCAGTCCACCTAATAAAATGTACATATATCATAGGGGTATGTGAGTGCTGTCCCACTGAGGAATCTTGCAATTCACAGCTCCCCTGTGGAAGCCTGAGCTCATGAAGAAATGTACCAACTGTCATGTATGCCTAATATTGTTTGTGGCCCTGCTGAGTTTACCAACATCTGGGTTGGAGGAGATGTGGGTTTAACTCCCATTTGTGCCCTCAATAGGTACCCAAGAGACCTAATAGCCCTCCCTGCTCTTGGTAGGTATTTGCATACATAACAATGTGTATGTGTAAGTACATATATACATATGTATATGTATATATATTTATATGTATGAGTAAGTACATATATATGTATAAATACATGTCATCCAATTCAGAATGGTTCCCATATCTTACAATGTGATCTTCTGTCCTGATCATTCTAGCTGTTTCCTCCTACCCATTTCAATTCCTATCACCTCCAAGAGTTTTCATCTTTTGGGCAGAAGACTACTCATTATAATCTTCTTTGAAGGGTAAAAACCTCAGCTCACACAGCTTGAACTTTGAATTGAAAATATTTCAGCCAATTTGTGTGAGGAAAGTTTTCAATATATTTTCATTTTTTAAAACTAACATTGACGTTTGTTTACTTCAGGGCACTTTTTACAATGAAGGTTTGACTTGGGCATGGCATTTTTCATATAATAACAATGAAATCATGATGAAAAATAAAACTGTTAATTTGATATAAAGTTAAATCAAAATCTCATAAATGTAATATTAAATTTCATTGGAATGTGATTTCTATGGTGAAAAATAAAATATTAGTTTGCACAGAATCTTTTAATATATTAATATTTTACACCTCTGAGAAAAGGCCTGTGTGTTTAACACCCAGGTATAAAGCACTGTGTAGGGGATGAGATGTTACAGGGCAAGAATTCACACGGTATTTCGAAATTGCCACATGGTGGTTTGAGATCATATCAAACATCATGGCTTTAGCTGGTCTTTATCTTTAAAGAGGCCTAGACAAGATGCAGGATGAGGCATGTGCCTCACTTTTGGGTGTCTACAATATCCTCATGTTTTAGAGCACTGCATTTGAAATGTTTTGTGATGCAGACATCTTTTGAGCCAGGCTCTACCTGCAGCCTCCTGAATACCACCTTCTCCAACTGCCCCCTGTCAGCAGCAGCTCAGTCCCTTTGTTGCAGCCAGTGAAAGTAGCTGTAATTACTGGCTGCAGGTGTAAATGCTTGCTCCCTTGGCCTAAGGGAACTGAACCATAGCCATGATTAAAGGTAGTTAGCTATCCCTAATGACTACAAACATGCAGTGCTGGTAATTACAACTACTTTTCATTCCACCACCCCTGAGGACTGACCTACTGCCAGCAATAAACTTAGGTGTTTTTTCTTGGTTTTGTTGTTAGTTTTTGTCTTTTTACCCCTTAAGTATTATAGTGTTTTTTTGTTTGTTTGTTTTTGTTTGTTTGTTTTTGTTTTGTTTGTTTGTTTTTGTTTGTTTGTTTTTTTGTTTTTAATTAAGTTTTATAGTTATTTTAAAATACCTATTTTTTTAAAGTAAGATTTTTGTAATCCTTCTTGACTTCCTTTGGATTCATTGTGACCTATAGTATGAGAAAGATAGATGCAAAGGATCTGATATGAGCCAGAAAGGGCAGAATACTGGGTAAGGATGAAGCCTGACCCAGTATGGTGACTTTCCATATTCCAATTTGTGCCAGTCATATCAATTCGTACATTACTTTGATGTTATCAAACCTGTGAATCTCCAGCTAATGTTACTCTTCACATATTAAAGTCAATTATGAGCTTATATACCCTGCTGCTTGATGGCCTAAATGAGCATATTCATGGTATCCACAATAAGAGTCGGTTATTTGATTATAAAGCAAATTAGGATGTTCCTATCATTAGACTTTGTGGCTGCTTGCTCTGAAAAAGCAAGATGTGCCAGTTCCATAAAATGCTTATCTATTAATCAATTGCATTCAAATATAATCCTCTTTGAAGGTAGGTGTAAAGGGCAGAGTAGCTGCAGCAGAAGGATTTCTCATTCTGCAATAGAAACACTCCAGTCCCCAAGTCTGTAGGAACTGGTTTCTGGTACTACAACCATTACTTATTTTCCCAGACGACACTTCTATTCAGAGGGTCCAGTGTCACCTGTGTTATCCTTGTTTATGACTTTTGCTACAGAATTTACTCTCTTCAAACCTCATTGAAATCTTCTCTCTGCTTTTAGAAGAAGTTAAAGCCTAATTAAGGAAATGCAAACAGGAACTTCTTCTGAGCCTTCAATAACAACATAACAGATTGTAACACAAGGAAGTGGAGAAGTGAATGTACACTTAGTCCCTCTGGCAAAGGAAAACAAAAAAAAAAAAAAAAAACAACAAAAAGAAATTATGATCTTTTTGGCATTTAAAAATATCCTTCTATACTGTAACATAAAAAATCAATAATGCAGAACCACTGGTTTAAAAAAAAAAAAAAAAAAAAAAGAAAAAAAGAGAGAGAAAGAAAAAAAAAAAAGAAAAGAAAAGAAAGGAAAAAGAAATAAAAAGCTACTACAAGATGCTCAAGATAAAATATCTCTTAACTGGCTCCAGAGGGGCAGAGTCATCCCTTGTCCGCTTCAGCTGGAGCAGTTCTGACCAAGAGGTGAGACCTCATATATGGTAGTGAAGCAAAGCCAGAAAAAAAGGACTGGAAAGGGGAGTTCAAGGTTGAAAAAACTACACAACAGACTCCTTTGGGACAAGAACAAAACAGTCAGGAAATAATATTTTTGACAGAGTAGAACTTATTTCAATATTGGACTAACAATTTGCTGTGAAAATAACTTTTGTATTTGATACTTTTGTTGGAGAATTTATTTCTTTAATGATAGGTTGTGGGATAACCCTATATACTCAAGGACAATTCTGCACAACCTGATCCAGAGAAAAGCAGGACCTTTACCACAGTCTGCAAAAGAGGATTCCCAAGAGTTTGGTTTTCATGGGTGCTGACTGGTGTGATTTTGGGGAACCACTTCACCCCCTTGGTAGTGATTCGTCCTTCACTTTTGCTCCATATTCTTTGCTTTGTTAACTCTTTGCACCTGGAACTTTTCTGACCGGGGAGTGAGTAATACAAAGAAGACCCAGTTTGGAATGGGTCTTATGCATATGTAAATCCTGAGCTCGTTTAGCTTAAGTAATTTGTACCACACAAGACTGTGTTTTTTCTACCCAGAAATAAATATAAGACTGGACTGCACGGTCTGAGTTTTTAAATGTGAAAATTATGACCATTAAATCTGTGATTTGAAAATGTGACAGCACAATGCAGAGAACAACCTGGATATGTTTGGAGGGTTACTGCCTTAGGGTCAATTGAAACAAGCAGATCTATGGGGTACAACAGTCGATGGAGCAAGCAATCACAGGTGTAAATATGCCCGGGGCTTGTCTACCTTCCATTAAAATAAAAAGTTTGATAGCACTAATCATTTCTGTGCCTTTACATTTTAAACAGCCGCTGGCATTGCCTAAGCATTTTAACTGCATGCTGGCAGAATTGTGAGTTTGCTAGGAGCAGACATCAGGAAGGGCGATAAAGGGTAAAAGGATGCAGAGGTGCAAATCTGCGTTTTCTGGAAAATAGGGCTGAATGAATATCCAGAGGTCAAAAACAGAATAATTACAAGTCTTGGAGTCTGCACCAGTAATGAACTCCTGTCTCTCAGCATTTTTAATCCTTGTGAATGAAATCCTAAGATGCACTAGTGATGACATGCCTGTATGGGTTGAAAGGGTCCAAGCCACATCTGAGGACCCATGTGAGGTAAGTAAGTGGGCTCTGACAGATGAGCCTAACTGGGTGCAGTACTACATTTTACCCCCTCCTGAATTTTACCCATCTGCCCCTTGTCTCTGCCTCACATTACCACAAAGGTGGACAGACATGTCTGCACTTTTGTAGCCCCCTTCTTATGGCAGTGCCTTACTGTAAGTACCCCTTTGCTGATGGCTGTGCAGACAGCACAGAAGGCTGTATGTGCTCTCCTAGGGATAAAGGACTGTGGGTCATGCATAGGGGAGATTGCCAGGGATAGAAAAAAATCTAGAAACACTACAGTAAAATTTCACGGAGCTTGGTTTTGGAAGTGCTTTTTTTTTTTTTTTTTTTTTTTTTTTTTTTTTTTTTTTTAACGGAGCTGCATGCTTAAAGCATGAGATACTCTAAGACCACCAAAAGTCAGATTTCCTATTTTTGTGTTAATCTGATTGTGCTTAATTTTTGTATGAGTCCTTACTGGGCTGCTTTGCTGCTTGTAGAAATAGGTTATATAGCAGTTCACAGATGTGTGTGGATTAGTAATACCTGATGGACTGAAGTTTAATTGGAGAGAGAGTGATGTGCATGACGCCTCAAGGAAGACCATTTTACAGTGTCTTTAAGAGAGATTGGGGACATGATAATTTACCACAGTAAATTTTCGACTCCAAAAAATCTACATTCAAATTTTGGTGAAGTTGCTGAGGAAAAGTTAGTTTGCCATGGCTTGAGCTGGCTTCCAATTGAGCTATTCAGAGACCTTCTGTAGCATGCTGCATGCTTTGACTAGCTAGAAAGATTGGCTTGGGCTGTGGCAAGCAATAGATGCAGAATGGCAGAGGGCTGCTACCTGCACTCCGTTATTCTTCCCAGAGGTAAAATCCTGTCTCTGCTGCTGTCACCAGCAGCACTTCTTTTGATTTTAGTGACAATGAATCTGACTTATATGGACCTTGTGTATGATCAGTTATGTGTCCAAATCATGTCTCTGTAACTGATTTTTGGTCTATCTCTTTTAGTGAACTAATTAACTAATCATGAACAATAACAAAAGAAAAAGCAAACATCAAAGTTCAGATCTTCATTTTGGGGCTGGGGTGAAAATGAGGTGTGGATAGGGGAGGAAAAGTTGAGTTTTAAACAGGCTTTTGTGTTTTCAGGGAGATAACAGAAGAGGTTGCTTCCAAGGATGATACTATCTGTTGAGCAGTACCATGCTCACAGAAGTAAACAGTCTGCTTTGGAAAGGTACAGCTAAGCAGGAGAGGAGCTGAAGGAGAAATACTTGTTATTCTGGCTACTGTTATGTCCTCTAACAGGGCCAGAATGTGTTTGTTCTCCACACTCTCTGTTTGTAGTAGGATGGATACAGAGGACCTACCAAGGATGTAATGCAAGATTGTACACTTGCAATTCTGTTTGTTTTTTTCTTTGCCAGGGAGGGTAAGAAAATACAGCAATAGCAGGTCTGAAAGTTACCATTTCTTTAAATGACAGATGCAACATTTTCTTTCTGAGAATTTAGCCTTGAGGACCTTATTCACTCTCCCTTTCAAACCTTTCAGATCACATCTCATCTGCCTCTGGTTTGTGTAATCAACCTCTTAATAATGACTTGAGAAGCAGGCAGGGATAATTGGCATCCATTTCGTAGAAGAATAATTGTGAGTGTGAAAATAAATTGTATGGATTGTAATTGTTTTCCTTGCCTTTAATTCTTTTGCACGATATTAGTCCTTGTAGTACCTTGGGGAAGAATATAATATAAGATAGCCATTCTTGGTCAGACCGAAGTTCTCATCAAGCCACATGTCTGTCTTTTGTGGGGATTATTAAAAGGTATTTTGGAACAGTGATAAGAAAAAGTAAAGCCAGAGCAATCCTTTTCCCAGCACTTCTTTAGTTTCCAGCAATTAGTGCTTTGCAAAATTCCTAATCTAGGCTCTGTATGTATGTTATATTTCACCTGTATAGGTATGTTATATGATTAGCTGGCTATGTTGTGAAATCCCACAATTACTATCCTCACAGGTTCTATGGGGTAGAAGAGCGGTATATTATCTCCACATTATGGATTTTGAACTGAGGAGCAGAGAGACTTGAAATGCCACCATCTAAAAATAGATTAGAGCTGTTACAGTTCATTAGCACAATAAAAACTTTGGAACAAATTGATACCCAGACTGTCCTTAAAAATCCAACCTCTCTATAAACTTCCTATTATGATGCAACATGATGGGACAAGGGTGACTGCAACCCTGAAATTTTATTATAGTTCTGCGTTGCTTCACTTTCCCAGGAAATGCCAGCAACATGATCCTGTATATGACTTCAATTACACACGGTTGCTTCCAGATGACTTTCAGACTCCAAGACCAGGTACCCCCAATTAAAGAAGGAAAGGTGTATGGACAGGTGTGATGATCACCAGAAATGTGCAGATTGTTTAAAAGGATTTTCAGGTTGTTGAAAATGTCAATAGCTCATGAGACTATAAGATTATAATATTTAAAAAGGTAAGTTCTATGTTAGAAGGACTTTGAAAAGATGGGGAAAATACATATCAGAAGGTCTAAGATGACAGTAGGCAGTACACAGGAAACATATTTTGTCACTTGAACTCCATTGCCTTGGTGCAGTCCTGTTAAAAGATACCTGAGGCCCGGCATGGATTTTATTCTCTGTTGTGCAGATGCCACATTGTCTAACCATGAAGTGCTTGGCTTCAGTGTGTGCCCTCCCTTAGTGAGTAGCTGGTACTAAACTTGGCAAAGGAGCGAGATGTGCCTCTTGTACTCTGCTCTTTTCACAAGCTTACACCCTTGTCTCCGCTTGAGCTTCATAGTTTGGGAACCTTATCTTCAAGTAGATGTTCCAGCTGGCCATACAGAACACAGCAAAGGGGTGTGTGTGTGGGGGGGGGGGGGGGGTGGGAGGGAGGATGGATGGATTTAGGGGGGAACTAGAGAGGAAGTGAGTGAATTCACCTACAGAATTAACTGGGATGATAGGCCAAAGCAGAAAGTTACTTTATTGCTACAGTCTTATCAGTGGTACTTTATCACTTGCATGGTGATTGAGTGACTGTAGGACCAAATGTGAGGCTGTCGTTCTAAATTAAAGACGCTTGTTAAATTGGCATTTGTTAATGCTATCCCACCTTGCTTTATCTTTTTTTTTTTTTTTTTTTTTTTTTTTTTTTTTTAAGTGAATATATACTCATTGTCACAAAGTTGTTGTACAATAGATACTAAAAATGCTCTGCTTCAACAACAACAACATACTTTTATAGCTATTGGAAAATTCTTATTGTTGTTAATGGCTCATATGTTTGGTTAACTATGAGACATCTGCTTTGGATACCTAGATATTTTACTGCAATCATAAATGATTAATAAAGATATATAATAAGCATTTTTAAGTACCTGAAAGTTCTTGCTAATGTAATAACACAGGCCTTTTAACTTTTAATATTTTTCTTATTCTTTTCATCCAGAAAGCCGGTTACAGTACTAGCAATGTATTGGTTGTGTGCAACTGACAGCAGCTTTAATGACCTTGATATGAAGAAGGGCTTAAATAAATGTTATAGATGTTGAATAAATGCTAAAGATGCTTAGAAATACTTACAGATAACGCAGGATATAAACCAAGTTTTTTGAAAGCAGAAAAATGTTAGAAGATCAGATTTTATTTTTTTCCGTATCTGTATGTTCAGTTATATGAGTAAAACACATCAAAGAAAAATATGCATATGTATCAGTCTACTGATAGGGTTTTTCATACCTGTTATTTTATGTATGTGTCTCCTCATAAAAACCACACTGCTGGGAGGAACATGAAGAAAAATAATGCCATTTATATTGCTGTAGACTGTAGGTAGAAAGACTACTTTTCTGTATTGGAATTTAGAGATGCTTTTGTAAAAGGCAACACTGGCTTGTAAATGACAAATACGCGCAACCTGGATCACAGCTGGTCACAAAGGCAGATCCATAGATTGTGCTAATGTTGGTGCTTCCCACTCTTTTTGCCACCTAGTTTGTTTAGGAGAGGAAAAGTGAATGTTTATGGTGAGATTTAAATCCTGATATACTTAATATCGTCCTCTTGGCATCTATGGAGAGATAGTGCCAGGACAGGGAAACAAATTTGTCATCTCATTATCTTTTAATTTGTATTAGAAACACCTCTAAATAGTTGGCCTTCCAACGTAGCTCTTCCTTGTTATTTCTCAACAGCACAGCATATCGCATCGTTAAACATAAATTGCTCTTGGCTGTTTTTTTGAAGTGATTTGACAACATAGTTTGATTTTGCTCTAACATGATCTAGAAACTGTTTCCCAGTAGTGGGGCAAAGGGAATGTGAAGAAACTATGTGGAATTCCTTGCAATTTGTTCCTTTCTTACAGTACCTATCGTGGCTTACTTAACTGTAGCAGTGTTTGAACCTAATAAAATTGCTTCGACATGTTCAGTGATTACATGAATTGTATGGATTTCATACATTAGGTGAGACTTGGCGTAGAATGCTAACTTTACATTCTTTACAATAATGCAGTGAATCCCAATTTGGTTTTGATTGCAATAATCTGGAGTCAAATGTGCAAACCCTTGCTAATTTAAGTTGATTTTACCTTTATCGTTTTGCATATTACATAATCTAGAGCCACACAAACAAAAGCTTGTTTGGACTTACCATGCTTTCCTTTTCAGAAAACAGAATTCTTTTTAATTAAAAACACTTTAAAAAAAATCAGTATGTGTAATTGCTAACACCTGCTATGTGTTACTAACAGATGTTTCTTACTTACCTAAGGGAACTGTTATAATTACACTATAAGCTTATTGGAATGGCATTTAACCAAGATAGTTTAGGAACTTTAGGTGGTGACTTTGTGTTCTTTTATTAATCTTTCCTCCTAAAAAAAAAAATAAAAAAAATCCTTTAAGTGATGAGCTTTTATTTTTTTTTTAATTAATTAAAGGAGAAAAGAAGTCAACCTTCCTGACTCTCCTCCCCAACCTGTGTTCATCAAGCACAGGTAACCAGACTCAAGCTTTGGAGATTCAGTCTGTCCTTTCTCTTCTCCTTGGTCCATCACTGAGCATCAAGGAAGAGTTTGCGTCCAAGTGTAGCACTGCCTCAGTGTAGCACTGCCTCAGAAAGGCTTTACAGAAAGACTTTACAAATCCTGCTAATGGTGGGGTTTGAGGAACACGGGCTTGCTGTGTGATCTTGGGCAGCCCACTTAACCTCTGTGTCTCTGTGCTCTTGTCTGTGAAATAATGTGGTACTTGCCTCATGATGTGTCGGAGGCTCAAGTCAGAGAGATTGGCACAGGGCTTTGAGATCTTTACATTAAAGGTTGGTAATAATAGCTCTAAGTGTTGACCTGTGACTGGGAACTTGCAGCTTGGAAGCTGGCTTCCTCTGTGCCGTGGAGGTCTGCTGGGGCGCCAGCTCATGGGAAGCACTCTGGATTCCTGCATCTTCCAACTCGACTGCAAAGCAAGACTCTCAGTGTTCTCCCTCTGCATCTTCATTTATGAAACTAATCACACAATTACCTGCAGGCATGTGTTAAATATGACACTGGTCTCTGCAAAATAATGGGCCAATTGCAAACAATGAATAAAGAGAGGCAGCTCCATTTATAACTGCTGTTTCAACAGAGCTGTGTTGTAATCAAAGTGATCTGAGGGTGACTCATTAATTAATTGATGTTCTTTTTTATTATGTGCTATTGAGTTAATGAGTAATTTGTGCTAGATAACTCTCTGAACACACTGATTACGTGAGATATTTTCTGGGGCTTTCATACCGATGACATGCTGAATAGGTGGAAGATGGTATTTGCTTATGTATACTCATTATTAGCAGATTCAGGATGAATATAAATCAGCAGAAGGGCATTTTAAAAGGTATTAGATACATGCAACCCTTACTTTAAGGCTTTAAACAGATACTCTTCAGCTTTTAATGCCTTAAATAGTATTAAAATCACTTTCTTTATAATACTTCTATCACCCACAATTGGCAGCTTCTAGAAAGGGTGCCTACACAAAAGATTTTTACTGGGAGCATGTTTGTGCTAATGGCCTATTACCTTGCACATATTGTATTTTGGTTTCCTTTTGCAAGGTACTGAAGTGAACAGTAAACAGGTTTGGTCTGCATCATTGGACTGAAGTAGGAGAAATGTATTAAGTGAATATGTAATTGGCTTTTTTATCTAAAGTGGTATTTAAAAGAATAAAAACACTGTTCTTATATACAGTACACACTTTGCTTTCTGTAGTTTGAGTTGTTAAAGCTTTTGCTTTATTGAAACCACAACATCTCCAATGCCATAGGAGTTTTTTATTCATTAAACAACAAATGGCTAAATTGATAATTTAGTCTGACAACAGCAGCACAGTGGAAGCTTTCAGAAGAATCAGCTAAATGTATAAAATTATACCCAGCAATCACTACAGACCTTCATTTTTGACAAGATTTGTTCTAGGTACAGATGACTGTAAACTACCTACTGCTGAGAAAATTATAAGAAGCTGCTGTATATTATGTTGAAAAAAGCCTTTAAAGTACTTTGTCTGTACAGGCTAAAACCTACCAGAGTCCCTGTTTGTTTGTTTCTTTTCCCCACATTCTCCCTTTTCATTGACCACTTCTCAATCTATTTTTCTTAAATCGGTTTATATGTAGGCAATTAAGAACATCTTGAGGGGGTGGAGGATGAACTTTATTTACATTACATGAGCATAAATTTGAGCATTTTGGGAGGGTCGTAGGAAGAGGTAAGATGATGTGCTTATAAAAGAAAACAAAGTAAGCAAGATAAAAAGTACAATTATGAAACAGATCAACTCTTAGCCCTGGTCATCGCTCCTGCAGAATCCAGGCTGTCTTGATTCTTCATCAATTGTGGCACATAACAGACACAGCAGGCTGTGGTTGGCAGAGCTTTCTACAATGGAAAATCAAGGTCTGATAATATGTACTTCTCCACATGGCTGAAAGAACAGCAGCTCAAGAATAATAGTGAGTTGTGGTTGTGGTGGTTGGGTTTTTTTGTGTGATTTTTTTTTTTTTTTTTGGTCACTGGCTAAACTTAAGAGATCTGTAAAGACAGAGATAAAATACTTTAAAGATAGTAGATACAAGTGGAAACAATCTTGTCTGGCAAATAAGCATACACTGAACAATGGTCACTAGCAGAACATTTTGCTGTATACAGATAGAGCATGTTGACACACAGTGATGGGGAAGGAAACCTAAGGTAAATAAAAATAAAAGGAACCCAAAAGAATGGTCTAGGCTTTAGTCTAAAAGATCAATAAGGCGGCCTGGCAGATAATCTGTCTTTTAATATTTTCTTATGATATTATATTGCAGTGGTGTTGTAAATGTTTCCATTAAATAATTAACCCCCAGTTATTAAAAGCCAGGCAACATGGAAGATTGAAATATCAGGAAATGTGTAATCGATCTTTGACCTACCTTACATTTACATTTAATTTGTATCCTCTGCATACTAATTTTAGATACCAATGTGATTAAGATACATAAACTCAAAGTGCTCAAAGCAATGCCAAACCATCACATTGCAGCACTTCAAATGTATATATCAACACTTTTTTATCCTTACATCAATTGACTGATAGAACAGTGAGACGTATTTTTCCTTCACAGCAGGATCACCCTTCTCTTTCCCATTTTGAGCATACATCACAAAACACACAAATGCACGTAAGAGTACATGTAACACTGCATGTAACAATGAGCTGCTGTTTTTCCATTCCACTCTCTTCACTTACCCTGCACAGAGCCGAGCAATGGCACTTTGTGGTAGAGTGCTAGAGCATGTATAGGTCTACTAGTATGTAGTTGCCTTCATCCCCAACAAACCTTTTGCAGGATTAGTTGGTTTTGGTGCTCTCCCAGCTCAGATCTATGGTTGCTTACTGCATGTATGAATACTCTGCATTTCCCAGAATGTCCTAGTAACATTTGCATGCATAGCTCTTGATTTTCTAAAGAGCTGAAATGCTTTACAAAAGCAGCGTATGTATTAGCCCCATTTGGCAGATGGGGACAATTGAGGCACAGAAAAGTTGAGTGACTTGCACACGCTTACAGCAAGTCAAAGACAGAACTAAGGTCCTGTATTTCCTGTTCCCCAGCCCTATTTCCAGACTAGGGATTTCTATCTACTCTGTAGTCTGCTAGTGGGAAGCTGAAAAGAGCTCTCTCTGGTTTCTATCTGGAAGAAACAACGCTGGCTGTAGGAGAAAATCAGAATCAAAATACGATAGTATTTTTCCCCTTCCAGCCATCCTCACCTTCACAGAGAGGACAAAAAGTTTATTGCACTTGAAGAGAATCTGGAAGAGCCTAGTAGTACCTCTGCTACTTCAGTGTCTCAGACATAAAGTGGCTGTGGAAGGAAGTGGAAGAGAGGCTTGTACTCATGGTTAGAAAGGAAGGTAGCTCTCAAAACAGGGCTAAATCTAATTTGAAAAGCTATGTGGAACTATTTCTTCTAATTAGCAACCTGGACGAGTCTATTCACGTCGTGCTGGTCCTGCATGAGTAAAGCCAAGTGTTGTGAGCCATGCTTATTTTTAAAGGGTTCACAGCCAGAAACAAAACCACACTGTAACAATAGTCATTAGAACTAAATATCCTTTTCTAAATCAATCCACTGAGCATTGTACTTAAAACCACACGCTAGAGGAATTACCCCACTGCATTACAAACTTCTTTCCCTATCCCAGGAAAAACACGTTGAAACTGCACAAAGGGACAGGAAGAGCCAGGAAAGACAGCACTGAACTTCAGCAGAGATGAGGGTTCTCAGGCTAAATAAAAGCAAGAGCTCAGCTTCATAGCAAAGTAGGATGTAGTGTGTTGTGTTTTTTTTGCTTTTAATGTTGTTTTTCAAATGCAGGCTGTTTTCCTGGTGAGATAGATTACAGTGGCAAAGAGAAAAGAATTAAATATGCATTTAACAACTTTTTAAACATTCATCTTGCTTTCCCTTGCCAAACACCTGTAAGCTCTGTCAGGGGTATGAGCACTTACGGACATCCTGCTGATGCAATAGCTTCATGGCTTTAAAAACATAGGTCCAACTCTCCTAGAAAATGGGCAGACTGGCAACAGTAGCTGTCAGGAGTGACTCCCTCTCTGTCAAAAGGATTTTAATTGCCAGTATTGATGGGACAAACCTGTAGCAAGTTGGTGTAGACAGCAAAGTACCTGTGTAGTTGAGTGTGGTAGCTCTCGCTTTCTGCACTGGTACTTCAAAGTTTTGTCCCATCTACGCCAGCATTTAAATTACTTTCAGCATTCACTGAGGTGGGTACCTAGTGACCAGCCACTCTCCTAGTGTCAGCACAGGGTCCTTTCCTTAGTGTAAACAGACCCTTGGAGGGAGCTGTTTACAGTGCCTTCTAGTTGAACACTTTTCCAGGGTTTTCTGAGGACACTAACTCAGAAAACTTCAGGGTTAAAACCTGACTTTAAAGAAAAAAAAAAAAAAAAAAAAAAAAGAGAGAGAGAGAGAGAAGAAAAAAGCAGAATCCCATCAAATTTTAAGAAATTTTTGTAATGTACATAAACAGAAGTCCTCTCTCTTTCTTCCCCACCCTCTAATTAAAGGCATTCAGAAAAATAACATATATATATTTATATATATATATATAAAATAAGGTACCCAGAGGCACTGGTTTGCATTAGGACATAATTTCCAGCTAAATTAAAAATCAAATCCAGGCATTCTGAATGCCTGAGAAGAACAAAAGCAGTACCCCAAATCATTAACTTTTGCACTTTTTATAATATATCCCAAACCAGTCAGATTTGTTTTTGAAAATTTTGTAGTAAAATAAAAGTGCTCTTTGAGGAAAATCTATGCAATTAAACAGCAGATGCTTAACCCCTGAAAAATAGAGGCTTATAACAGAAGTGCTGATAGACCCTTAACCATAGCATCATTAGCAGCAGGTGCTGCTAGAGTTATTAGTTTTCTAAATAGTTTTAATGTAAACATTATTCTTAAGCTCTAAGTGTAGCATAAGGGTTGGGATTTGCTCTTTAATTCTTTTTACTAGAAAGATACAGCTCATTTAAAATAGCTGGTAGATACAGAAAGCATAAATATACAGTAAGTTTAGACACTGATTGTACTAAATGCAACAATACAAAGAAGCAAACAGGAACACAAATGGTAACACAATAAAACTGTATTACATTTGTGCTTCAAATATTACAATACATTATATACAATAGTCCAAAATAAACATCTCATGCCAAATGACACAAAAAGAAACAAACAAATAACAACAACAACAAAACAAAAAAAAAACAACAACCAAAAATCCCAATAGCAAGCAAAAAGAATCCAGCTGTATGTACAGTACCTTTTTAATTAACATTCAACTCTGAACTGGAGCAATTTTCACTACATACAGATGCAGTCCGCCTTTTATTTCACGCAACCATTCTGTCTCCCTATATCTACGCTATTCAGTAGGTTCCTGTGTCATTTCTTATATACATGTTGAGCAAAAAAGATAAAAGAACTTAGTGCTTTGTATTCTTAATGATGTGGCATCAGATCAGCGAACCTGGGGTGCATAACCTTCTTTCATTAAACCCTCCTCATAGTCTGTCTGGCACAGAATCATGTTGTTCTTCAGGAAAAATTTGTCTCCAACGCAAAATCTGAAATTACAACAAATGTAGAAAAAAAAAAAGAAGGTAGTTTCAAAATGAATGATACGATGTGATCTTACATGTAAGGAATGTACAACAAGTGTTCACAGTTTTGTTGTACCCACCACAGGGCTCACACTTCTGCTGTCTGTTGCGGCACAGACAGACACACAGACATAGACATGTATGCGAAAGCCCAGCAGAGACATCACTCTGGTAGCAGAATCAATTCTAGGCTTTCAAGACACGTGGTGCATGCAAGTGCTTTTGCTTTCTCAGCCAAAGGCTTCATTCAAAGCCCACTGAAGAATGTGGGAGTCCTGGATCAGGTCACCAGCACACAGATAAAACAGAATAAATAGCCAAGGCTACTGAGTTGATTGAAAAGTAAATGTACTGCTTTCGCACAAATCAGAAGGAAAACAAAGTGATCATAGACAGCAGAATGCCCATTTGACGTGCATTATATTTTTATTGTACAGACATAGCAATAAGAATTTCTTGTTATATTTCAGTTGAATATTTTACTAGAATTGATTTAAACGAGTGTTTATGAGAATCCTTTCTGGTATAAACACAGCTTTATATATATTGCAATGCAAACTAGAGACACACACAGGTATGCAGAGAGACCTTTTTTTCCCTTTTTTTTTTTCTTTTTTCCCTGTAGGAATTGATTATAAATTTAGTCACTCAGCTAACTACTTTCTCTCTTGTGGTATCAGTATACATAGTTTTATACTATTATGTGCATCAAAATGATCCGATCGCTACAAAACGCTATGAATTATTTCATTTGATTTTCTCTGATGGGTAGGAAAATCACGTAACATTAGCTCTCCTGGCTGTCTGGCTTCAAACTTCGAGCAAAGTAGTATTTCCTAGCTAAGCGGTATGCTTGAGTGTAAGGAGGCTCTTCACAGACACCCCCTCAACCCTTCCCCCCAGCAAAGCCGGTGTTCTTGAGGATGCTTAAGGAACAAGTGAATAGGGCCAATGTATAGAAAAACAGTTTCCCTAGTGACTGCCTTGGCAGGGTTACATTCCTTTGTTTATAGTGAACTCTCCAGCTATAAAATATATTGGGAGGCACTGCTCACATTATTCCAATTAAAATGAAAGAAAGTAACCTAAATGAACCCCTTAACACCGATGTGAATAAATGAAACCAGTTTCTACCAGCTAATTACAGATCTCACTACATAAAGTATTGTTTAATGTGTAACAGATTATAATGTCCTTTTTTGTATAATTTTCAAATGGTGACATCTTGGACACAATTAGGGTCAGATATAAATGCTTGTGTTGTTTACGGTAGATTTAACAACAGAGTAGCTATGGGAATAGCTGTATATGTATTTAATTGTAACAATTTAACCTTCAAATAGTGGTGTCTGCTGTAGTTGACCCAGTAAAACTACGTAAATTACACAAGTTGACCTGTGTGACCTCAGATAGTGGTCTCTCTTTATCAGATAGTCAATTCCTAATGATGTTCAAGCAGAAATCTTGGTGAATTGTCACAGATTAAATTGTGTATTGAAAGCAGTCCTTTAATGTTTTGTGAAGTTGGAGGTTTAAATGAGTAGCAGTTGGACTGATTTACATTTGTGAAGATTGGAATGCTAGACAAACAGTGAACCCATTTATTTTCCAACTGGGTAGCTTTGGAAATTTATCCTTATGCTAGCTAAATAGATAGAGGGAAAATAGTGTAATAAAAAAGTGGATTGAAAAGAATTAGCTCTGCTCTTAAAGGAAAATTGGTTTGTTTATTTGTGGACTTTTTTTCTGTAGGATTACTGCCTGCTGCTGATGATGATTGAAAATAGAGATTATGGAATGATCCCGAAATCTTTAAGTTATTTATGGTCAAGACAGTTTTATAGAATTTACAGGTTCCTTCTGCCCTTCCCACCCCAATCCTGGTATATTAGGCTGCCAACAACAGAAAAGTGTTTTGAGTAGATGTGTTGAAATGAAGAATTCTTGAAGCAAACAAGTTCTTTGGGGGTTTCTCTAGTTTCCACCTTCTGCGTTGTTGTCCATCAACAGCACTCTGGACAGGAATTCTTTTGTGCATTTTGTTAGATTAGGTAAAGGAGTCTTAACCTAGTGCTAATAACTAAAAGAGTTTTTTTCCCAAGGAAATCACATTAAAATAATAATAATAATAATAATAATAATAATAATAATAATAATAATAATAATAATAATAATAATAATAATCTTCTTTCTTAATTTCTTTTAAATGAATGTACTGGTTAATATGGACTGAAGCAGAGGGAATGAGATATTGGGGCAAATCAGTGACTACGTCACAATGATCCCAACAATTACTGATGGGGTTTGCACCTGAGACTTCCATCCAACTGTCAGCTGGGGAGACAACCACCTCTGCCTGCTCTGCAAAACCCACTGACTGAATGACCTGGGAATGTTATTCAGCTACATATTCCTTTGTGATCCAACATAATCAGAATAATTGGTTTAAAATATTTATCCAATGGAAAAATACATTGCTGAAGTGCAATTCACTTGCATGGCAGTACTTTCATGTACAGCTTCTTATGATACTGCTTGAATCAAAATCCTGGCTGAAGGATTTTGTTTTTCAGCCCTCAGAGAAGTGCCACAGTTTGAATTAAACTACAGCAGCTACATGAGGGAGTCAGGACGCCTTTCCCAATAAAAAGTGTCAATGTATTTTGCTTTTGCTATGTTAATATGTCGAGCCAGAAATGCTCTACCTATGTCTACATGCCATTTGACAGCTATATGCATGAGAGGCTTTAAATACACACAGTTCCACAAATCATTTACCTTCCAAGTGTGCAGCTGTCTTGCAGAGAGGCTGCCTGTGGCCTGTCTAGACAGGTTTGGCTGTGTGATAACCTGTGGGGAGGGGGTCTGTTTGCATGGTAGGACGCTCTCTGGGTTCATCTAGGGCTGGGTCTGCATGCTGTGGGTGATCCTCTGTGCCCTTGGGGGCAGCCTGTTACTTGCCATACTTATGGTCCAAATTCTGCACCCGCTTTCATACTGTGCAAGCTCAGTGCCTAAAACACTTTGGCAAAGACCAGTGCTGAGGCTTGCATATGCCCCTAGGTTTTAAATGTGTGAATTCTGCATTCGTTAGGTGACAAAGAGGTAAGCACCAGGTGAAAAACATCTAAGCTCCTGAGTACCATAAGACAAGGCAAGGCAATGAATGAAATGTGACAAATTCTGTCCATCCTGTTCCACACTTTCAACCTTACATGACTCTGAAGAGCAGATTTAGCCTCTTCTGAAGTCAAAGAGCTAAATCTTACAACTACTTCAGATTGGTTTTGCACACACCAGGATTTAAACCTTGGTCAGGTTTAAAATGGAAGGGTAAATTCAAGCCTAGCCTTCCACCTCCAGCAAACTTTTTTTGTCATGGAATTGACATAGGATGTAAATCAGGGCACAATTTGGGCACATATATCAAATGGAGTCAAGGAGCATATTGAGATGCAACTGGGTCAGGAGTATATAATGAGGCAAGACTATTACTCTTCTAGCAGGCAGATGGTAGTCTTCAGCCTTTCCTAAAACCCTCACCCAATTTATTTAATAGGCATGCAAGATGAACGGGGAAAATATACAATAGGCTGCATTAACATGCCAGATTGGACTTACAACCATAAATTGATAGTACTACTTTTGACATGACTGTGACATTAGTAGAATGACCATTATAATTAAGCGACATCCTACAACTCCTGTCATATTTTACAATGGCAAAAGGAGGGCCATTTATATTATAAAATGACCTCTGTTATCACCTTGTTTGGAGGGGAAGGTGTGCCTAGACTAATCACAAGTAGTATAAAACTTCCATTTTGAGAAATAGCTACTTCATTGTTCAGAACAGACATTTAAGGGGATCTCACTGCTGTCTGTCATCTTTTCTGATGTACAGGATGCATGTCAAGATATTGAAGACTTCTTAGAAAAGTGAGAGAAATATTGCTGTGAACAAAGATGGCTGTGTGTGAAGTGCCTCCTCCGGTAATGTCGCAACTTTGTCATTGTAGATAGAAACAAAATCTGGAAGCATCTAATTGTTTTCCTCTAGGATAAAGAAAGCACAGACTTAGTCCACCCACACCCTTCCACTCTGCTTTTTGCACTCGGGGATGTAACTTGTCTTCTGTTTTTCTTCCTTTCCTGTTTTTTTAAAAGCCAATTTGTTTCCAGTATAACTCAAATTAATGTTAATCTGTATGCACCAACCAAGAGCACCAAACCACTCTTGTATATCACCATTCATCAGTCCACACTTAGGGTTTACTAATTTTAGGGTTCTGTCAAAAAGTCCATTTATTATCAAAGGCTGGAAAGTGTAAGCTATGGCTGGATTTGTACATTTTTACTAGTAAGATATACTGTATATACACCAGATATATAGTACAATGCATAGAACCAAATAGTTCAACTTACAGTGACAAACTTGGTGTGCTTTTCATGTATTGTTTTTCCAAATGCTAGTATGGTGAATGTATTAATTTTTATCCTAAATTTAGAGGAGTGCAGTCAATGAAAATAAACTGTATTGAGGTTTTCAGAATTTATAAAATGAGCACACACAAAAATCTAACATTGGTGGTTAGATAAATACAGCCCTAGCATTACACAGCCCCCTCCCCCCCCCCCACATAGACAGAGAACAAAGGCAGCATTGTGTGGGCATTTTACATTTTCTACCAGAGGTAAGTGTCTACAGCTACATCAGGACAGTGATTCGAATGAGTATGTAACTATTTTCAGTCCAGTGCCCATTAAAATAAAGGCTGTTTCAGATAGAAGGGTAGAGCTTTTCATTTAAATGCCCCTCAGTGATAGCAGATGGGGGTTTTAAACCATACCCCAAGTTGACTTCAGAAGGCAGACAGAAATTATGGCAGCAGTACAGAACAAGCTGCTAAAGCAGCCGGCAAAGAGTGAAAGGAAGGACACTGAAACTCTGGAAAGTGGGAAAGCCGAAGGCAGGCTGAGATCATCGCTGTAGTCAGAAGTGTCAAGCAAAGGCACAGCTAAGCCCACTTGCAAGATTTTCCACTCCATTTTGCTAGTCACACATGCAACCTGACAAAGTGTGAAAGGCAGTGTCTGTTTACAAGTTTATTTTTCCAGTGGTTCCCATATTTTTTTCCTTTAAATTTTATTCAGAAATCCACTATGTGGGCTACGGACAAAGCGAGCAGAAGTACTTCTGAGGAGAAGTTTAATGTGGTCACAGAAAAGAAAGGGGAGCATCCACACCATTAAGATGATGGTCACTAAGCTCTGCAGGTATTTAAGAGATGGAAAAACTTATATTAGGAAAAAGGTAGACAAAGACATGAAAGATAAAGGGATGCTAAAATGTTTAGGCTAGCAGCAAAGCTTGATAGTCATAAAATCCCTACAACTTTAAGCATTGGTAGAAAGAAAAAACAATGGTGAAGATGTCAAAAACTGGTGTACAGAGCAATTAGATGCTAGAGCTGAATAACTTTATTAAAGGGAAAACATGACACAGTGCCTACAAGATGTGAGGGGACTGGACTTGGTGGCTCAGGAGATCCCTTATAGTTCTGTCCGTGTCTGAAGTCCTGTCTACAGCCTATGTTCTCAGAGTGTATCATGTGAGACAACGAGGTTTTCCTCTCACTCTGAAAAATCTAGCTTTGGGAGTCCAATAAAATGGGGCAGGCACCTTACAAGTTAGTTCAGAGAGGGCGTTTATGGCCCAAACAAGAATCCCCAGAAACCAATGAGTTCTGATTACCATCCACACTGAGACTAGAGCTAGATGGTGAGTTGTGGGTACTCAAAAATAATAAAGCAAACAGTGAAGCTGTGCACGAAAGCAGAAAAATCACCAAATCCTCCTCAAAAAGCACTGATAATAGGCAGGCCCCTCTCTCGCCAGGCCACAATCAACTGTTTGAAGGACAGGAATATAAGGGTCATATGATAGCAAGCCTGAAGAGCTGGCTGCCCCAAGGATCAGCGTGATGAAAGTTAATATAATTAGTAGTTAGCTTGGAAGGCAGAGAGCATTAGAAGGAACAACCAGGCACAACATGACAGAAGACATTCACCATGGGCAAACACAAAGTGAATGTAAACTGCAAACTGAAGAAATGATTTAGTCTGCTTATGAATATCGCATATATTGTTACGAAAAAAAAATCTTAATGGTAGACAAGAAGTGAAAATGTCAAAACTCTCAAATGTAGAACTCAACTGACAGTATTATATGCTTTACAGTAGTGCTCCAGATATAGTATATTTGTGTCAATATGAAGAATATCCCAAAGGATTTAAAATTTAATGGGGAAAGAGAATGTGAAAGTGGGGCATAAGGTCAAAATAAACATGTACATTTGGCAATAGCTGGTGATCTTTGCTAGTTCTGTTGCTGATTTCTGGATATTTCTAATGTGATTGAATATATATATATATTCCTCTTCAATAAATAACACATTAGGGGTAGTAGCTGGAGTGAAAATGAGGAGTAGATCTAAGAAGTCAGCTCAAGAAGATTATTTTGCATACAAGGGGCAGCATGGATTAAGAAATAACATTAAATTGCTATGTTGTAAACTGATCCTCATCTGAAATCTGCTGTTTGATTTTCATTGGTCTATTTTAACTAGAGGAAGAAAAAAAGCAGCTGAGAATGGAAACTGAAGTTGTTAATGGCATGATGACTGAAATTATTCAATTTAAAACAAAAGAAAGAGGTTTCATAAAATAATATATAAATATATATGTATAAATGGGTCAGGTGTCCAACATTTGTAGCTTTTATTGTTGTTATACAAGTAATGAAAAACAAAAGATTTAAAGCCGTTTATGAACGAGTGTAGTCAATGGAATGCTTTGCCATAGGAAACACAGAAGAGCTAAGTTGGGGTATCCATGAAATAAGTTTTTTTAAAAAAAACAACAAAATTATTTCTTCAGTGTGCCACTAGACTCAAATTGTGAGGAAGAAAGGTACCCTACAGGCAGTATGTTTTATTAGGCTCCTTGAGAGCTATTGCAGTATAATCAGGATTAGGGCCACTTTTGAGAATTTCTGAAATTCTTTGAAACTTCTGGAACTGCTCTCTGTTTTGAGTAGATGAACTCGATTGTATTTCAGGTAAATCAATTACTTTGATCCAAGCCTAAGGCTCTCATAAGACTATTTTGGCAACCACTTGCCCAAACTGCATGCAAAACAAAAATCAAATAAGAGACTAGACTGAAGGCTCAGGGATGACACGGCTAAGAATTATTAAATGTCCCTGGCATGCTCCACTTCAGAAGCACCTAACAGCACTTCCCCAGTGGGAGTCAGTGGCCTTAGGGCACAGTATGATGCATATTAGCTGCAAAGTGAAATTGTACATTAGTTCACACTTGCTATGGTAAAGGAAGAATATTAAAAATAATCACAACAGCTTTGTTTTTTGGGGAAAGAAAAACAAAGTTCACTTCCTCAGATCCAAGAGTACTAACTATGATGAAAATCTTTTGTACTCAGGGTACCAAACATTGTCTGCTTTGCTTGACTGATGAAGATTAGCTGACTTCTTACATTAAAGAAGTTTGTCTTGTATGGGCTGAAGTGACAAGACAATAACTAAGTGCTAATTGTGCATAACCAACACTAAAGATATGCAGTCCCATTATGGCATGTAATAAATGAAGCGAACAACAGAAATATATTAGGCACTTTAATAATGATACTAGAACAGTGGTTTGCAGAAACAAGGATGTGAAGGGTTTAAGAAACGAAATCTAGGCGTGTGTGTGTCTTACTTGAGTGGGTACTACCGGGAGGCTCTGCGTGCTTTACTTGGAATACAGCCTTTTAGTTCTGTGGCAAGACAAAATTGATATAGGACTTTAAATAGCATTAGAACCTATAATTACTTTGCATTATTATATAGTTTAAGCAGTGGTTATTACTTGCCTGGTATTTTAATTTCCCATGCAACATGATGAAAAAGGTCAATTTGGCTTTTTTTTAAAGAGCGTAATTGTAGTGTGCTGCACTTATTAGCAGCTGTACATTTTATGGTTCTTTAGGGATGTTTGATTTTTAAATGACTATAGTGTTACAAAATAATACACTGTAGGACAAGGTGAGTTATTAGGAAAGCTTATTTTAGAACTGTATCTAACTTTGTCGTGTTAAGACTACTATCTTCCTATATTTTTTGTTACATCTCTAGAAATATCTATCTCAGTTTTCTTCCCACTTGAAAATGAAAAAAAAAAAAAAGAAAAAAAAAAGGCTATAAAACTCTAAATAGGAATAGGATCATGTAATAATTGAAAAAACATAATTGATACGTTAAGGAGTGGACATAATTGGTTCTATCTTTTCCTAGACCTCGTAGAAGTCAATGGCAAAGCTGCTAAAGACAGAGTTGTAAATTGGAGTCAGAAACAGAGCTTCTGGTGAAATCTCTAACAGGATTTTGCCATCACTCTGAATGTAGTTACTAAAAGTTGGGCTATATACGCCTCTGAAAAATTTAGTTTTTATAATTTTACCATTTTTGAACTTTGGTCTACAACTGTACCAAATGTGTGACTCCTCAGATCAAAGTGTCGGGTTTGGATCCTCAGATTTCTGTAATTTACAGTTAGGAGGTGGAAATAAAAATAGGGCATAGGAAGTCCAGTGCCACTACAGAGAAAATGGTGGGAACAATGTCTTTTAAGTTGAACTGGCTACAGTTCTAGCAACAGGAAGAAACAACACGTAATTTAAAAGAATTATGTGTGACAAAAATGAAGAATTCAAATGAAATTAAGTGACAAATAATAAGGCTCTCTATTCTACAGCAAGGGATCTCAAAGTCTTTTATAAATATTAATTAATTAAACTTGACAGACAGCCTTTCAAAGCAGAGGAAGCAACAATATTCTTGTTTATTGGTGTGGGATTTGAGGCACAAAAAGTTTTCTGGCCAAGGTCATACAATATATTCTGCATCAGTCCCAGGAAAAGTATCCATGTCTTAATCTTGGGCTTCCACTACTGGTAGATGTTTCATCTTCACTTGAAAGTATGTCCACACCAGAGCTGAATCAACACTTAGCGTATGGAACAGACCCAAGAAATTCTCTTACCTCTGATTACAAAGTTGACATGCAAAACAGTCCAGATGATAAACATTGTCCTTAGCTCTCATCACCATCTCAAAAGCAGGTAT
>NC_139042.1:140339967-140387467 GCF_965140915.1 Aythya marila | reverse complement strand
AAAGAACCTAAAAGTTAATGAGAGAGGGAGAGAAAATTATCTAACGATCTAGATTACAAAGCACTCTGAAAAGCACCATTTTAGAGAACATGTAATTTTTACATGCTGATTATTATTTAGATTATTAGGTGGAGATGTTTTAGACATTTCTAAGTGACTTAGGGACATGAGTACTACTGGATTTAAATAGTCTTTATTCTCTTACTTCCCACAAGATATTTTTGCAGATCCTCCCTGTCAAATTGTAGAGAAAAGTAAGAGGGTAAATTTGTCCCACATACATTTTTATGAATGCCTGAAAAACTTATTTCACTCCCACCCATCCTCAGTTCCCTGGAATGGCTCACTGAAATTAAAACATGCTTCCAGTCAAGGGGAGAGGAGAAAGTGCCCCACTTTGTCTACTTCAGTTAAACCACACAAGGGAAGAAGGAACAAGGGAACAGTTTTCCATTTGACCTGCCCATTCACAGACCTCCTGACATCACAAGTAACCAGTAAAAAACTTCCAGTGACTTTGCTTGACTTAACTCTGGTCTAGTAATCAGCAGTGGCCAGTGAAATTGACACTCCTGAGAAAGAAAGGAAAAATGCAGAAGAAAATGGCCACTTTTGAAACAGTTCTCCGTTATCTCATGTATCCTTATTACTGCTTATATCTCCTTCTAAAGGTCCCTATCTTTTTAAGTCCTCTCTTGACAAAACTGGAGTGTCAAAAGAGGGGAACGCTATGAAGTTGCAAGCCAGGCTGCTCAGCAGATCTGAGCACTGGGACTTCAGCTAGATTTTCAGCACTGCCCAGCCGCAGGTGTAGCAGTCAGATTTTCGTAAGAGTTCAGCATTCTGGGTGTCGAACTATTTCAGAAAATGTAAAATCACGGGTGTCACAACATGGAAGCAGTTAGATAAGATAGGATAAGATGGTCCTTATTTAGACGACTATCCAAATTAACCTAAACCTTGTCCCTGATGGTGTGTACTACAAAAAATATGAAGAAAAAGAAAAGACAAACACGGCCCAACTAGTTTAAGCATGTTAAGGAAGGCATTCAAGCACAATTGCTGAAGTGGGCTTAAATGTCTACTAAAATCAAAGGCAGATTCAGTGTTTGCCTTGAAAACACTTTCATGCTGTGAAAAAAGAGTTACTTTTGCCTAACTAGAGTATTTTTCACTTTAGTATTCTTTGTTTTATTTTAAAAGCTAACTCCTGCACTGCAGAGCAAACTTAATATTGGAAGTATGCTGATACTCACAACATCATCTATTTGTAAGGATCCCCAGCATATGCCACCTGGAAATGCAGCTCACTTTGCTGAGTGTGAGCTGGGGTACCTCCGCAGAGCTGATGCCACTCAAAATTTACATTGGTTGGTAGCTGGATCACAGGCAGATGGAAACGCCACAGTAGGGCATGGCTATAGCCTCGCAGCACAGTGACACGCCACACGTCTGAATGTCTTTTGCTTTCATGTTTAGCTAGCCTGAGAACGTGTCAATCCTGCCTGGTGTTGACTGGACTGTGTTAAACACTTAGCAGTTGTGTGTCTGCAGCAGGATGCGCAGGAAGAAAACTGGAGGTGCAAACCTTCCTCAGGTGAAGCTGCTGTTTCTCATGCTGTCCTACCATATACAACTATGGTAGAAGAAAATAATTGCATGCACTCAAATAGTTAAGGCAGACTTTTTTGTCTTGTCGCACACAAGTTTTATGCATTGCCCTTATCACTGCGGATCTTAATTTAATGTAGCTGAGACATTCCCCTCAGTGCAGGCTTCCAGTTTCCTCCATCTGTGTAGAACAAGCTATTTGCCAAACTCTGTCCTGTGCCTGTTGAAGTTCATGAAACCAAGCCTTTTTTCCTGTGCAGACTGTGTGAAAGAATTCTTTATGTAAAGTTAACATGGATGAATTCCATTTTCAAACACCTCAAAACCAGACATTCAAGCCAAAATATAGATTTACTTCTATATCCTTCTCTAATTAGGTTATTTGTGTTCTGTGAAACAATCTAAGCTTTCATTTCAAGTAAGTATTACCAGCCTTAATTTTGGCTCAAAAAATCAGAAGCATGACCAGACATAATTGATGTCTACTTTTCTAAATCTATAGTTTGAAAAAGCTTTCAGAGGTGGAAATTTTGTTGTTTGGTCAATGGAGTGTTAACTCTGAAGCCTAAATCACAGAACTTTAAAAAGCCCTTGTTCATTTTAGGAGCAAATATAGCCACATCGTTTATGTCACAGTCTGCTACCTTGTCCCTTCAGTCATGCAGCCAGATCATCAAACTTTCAGTTTAAAGCTAAAATGCAATTTTAAGAAGTATTCTGGTCTAATTTACAGTCTGCCTTTAATCAAGTTACAATTTTGTTTCATTTTAAATTTTCTTTAACCACTCTCATTGACTCAGATGAAAAGCAATGATGATTGTGCGCAGTGCACAATGATCTATGCCTGATATTGTGGAAATAAATTCAAGTTAAAAATGACCTCCCAATGCACTCAGGGCTCTGCTTTGCACCACCACTCATGCATTGTGACATCCTTAAACTTCCACCAGTAAAGTCAACATCAATATTACATCAATTTCTACAAAGCAACCATATAAACTTCATCTTTCTACACATACTTTAATTTAAATCATGCATATAAATCCATCCACATGCACAGGCTGAATCTAAAAATTTGCAGATACTCAGCTGACATATTTTCATTGTCAAACTCAAGCAACTTAAAAACAAATTTAATGCCCCAAGTCAAATAAGAATGCAATATCCCAAGCTGGCTCCCAGTCTAGGGGTAGCTTTAACTTGTACAGTATGGTTGCATGATTCAGGGCTGGCAAAGTGCTGCAACTGTACACTCCACTAGGACTAATTAGGTTAATGTCCCAGCTAACTAGCCACTTGCATTGCCATTTAGATGTGTCTACACTGTTTCTGGATTTGGAAGCTAGTCTGAGGCTTTGTGCCACGTACTGAATGATATGGATGTTGCTCAATGCTGTACCTGTACTTTTTGGCTGTGACAAAGCATCACTGAGCTCCGTTTGCCACCCACTCTCCCTTCTTCATACCTGAAGGAATGATCTCAAAGATGGTTCACTGATAACAAGATTGACAAGGATGGGTTGGAAGTTGGGAACCAGCAGGGACGACCTCAGCTATGGTGCCTACAGGAGGGCCATGCTCACCTGCCATATGGATGCTGCTCCATGCAGCCACCATCTGTCCTAGTGGTAATGCCATGTAACTGGTGGCATTAAAAGGTGCAGGTCCTTCTTAAGAGGGAACCAGCACAACATGGTTGTTGGGAGTTTTCTACTTGCCCTACAGCTGCATATAGCACAACATTGCTGTGGAGGGAGTAGAGTTGAAGAGATGCTTCCAAGGTGCATTTCAGATTCCTTCCCCATACACAGATATAAACAGGAAAACATGAGGAAAGAAAAAAAAAAAAAAAAAAAGAGAGAGAAAAAAAAGACATCCTTTAGAGTAAATGCTGATGGAGGGACCCAGGAAAAAAAGGAACTGAATGAACAGAAAGCCCCCCTGTGATGAGCAGTGGCCAATTGCCTATCGTTTCCCAACAACTCCATTATTTCTCCAGTGACTAAGGAGAAAAGGTCTAAGTGGTGCATATGGAGTCTGCCCCTGGAGATGGGGGAAGGGAAGGAAATTAAGAGACAAATATATAATTAGCTGCCTAATGTGAGGGACATAAAACATAGACATTTTTCATTTTGCCCCAGAGGTGACTGAGAATGTAGAACCTCTGGGTAAGAAATCAATGCACAGACTGTCAGGTAAATACATATTGAAATAGAAGTGGGGGGTAAGTTAATAGTTCTATGAGGTCATATAATAAAGTCTATAGTTCTTTCATCAGTGCAGCGAACAATGCAGTTACTGTGTTTCTCCCCTGGTGTAATAGCAAAGACGGTTGCTAGACTCCGAAAATAAATTATGCCATGCTTTATTAAATGGTAAACAGCTGTTCCAGCCACAATACAGCACATGCTAATTGAAGAATGCCTTAAGCAGTCCTATAATAAAAGGCTTTTAAGAGTTGGAGAGGAAAAAAAAAAAGCCAGCATCATGACAGACTTACTGTCATGGGTTCCCTTAGTTAAAATTCAGCACATGGGTCATTCAAGGTGAGAAGTATATTCTGAGAGAAGAACTACAGTAATGAACATTTAAGAATCATTAGCAAGCTCTTTCATGCCATGATGCTGTAGGCAAAGACGTGCTTAGGTAGGAAGTGCAGCCACAAGATTCTCATCGTGTTTCCATGTCTTGTTTGGCAAGGAGATATGTATCCAGGAATACACAAAGCGTGTGGTAAGAATTGCTTTTTCTGAGGTGGTGACCCCCGGCCCAGAAACCTCACTGCTCGTGGGAATCACTCTAGAGATTTTGGCAGAGAATTAGAGCTGTTGTGTGGGCTGCAAAAACACGTCCATGTAACAGAGAGTGGATGTTAATTTGGCAACATGAGCCCCTTACTGGCAATTCTTCCTGAGCACTTACAGCCCTGCACCTGGGCAGAGCCCTGCCCCTAGTGCCAGCCAGCTCTGTCGAACTGACAAGGTGTGCTGTGCCCAGCGGTTGTGAAAGGGGCCATTAGGAATGCTGAAGTACAGTCATTTTTTTACGTTAACAGGTTTATGATGAAAGTCAGTAGGGAATATGAGTCAATGTTTAGATCAGGGAAAAGAAGTCTCCATGCCTGCTCCCTACACAACCCTGCTAAGTGGCCTTGCTCAAATATCCCCTCTTTGCACCTCAATTTTCCCATCTTTACTTTACATTAAAAGGACAACAGGAAGCTTGGTGTGCAAAAGTCCCTTAAGAGCCCTGAATGATAGCTACTATGAAAAATACGTATTTGTAGAAGCCACTCACTGAGGTACGCATTTGTCCAAGAATGTCATTCAGATAAAATGGTACTTAGACAAGCAGACACCTGCTTTCTGGAAAATTGCTTGCAGACCTGAACTAGATGTGCATGTGTGCATGTGTGTATGTGTAAAATTAAAATACCAAAACTGTTCCATAGGACAGAAGAGTAAGGAAAAGGGTTGTGTTTTCCCCACTCTACAATACAAAAATTTCTTCCCCTGTATTTGGAATTAGTCCACTCTGAAAACCAGTGTAAGATGAGTGCTGCATGGTGAATGAGGCAAGCTTTTTTTTTTTTTTTTTCTCTTTTTTTTTTTTGTTTGCAATAAGCAAAACGCTTAGAAATTAGGAAAAAAAGGATGTGCGTCAATCCATTAGATGACATGCAAATAGTTCATTCTGTTCACAGGAAGCATATGATGTGCTTGCAAATTCATTCAACAAAGCAATGGTTTAATAGAACTGCTCTTCCTATAGAAATGGAAACAGGTAAAGTTTCCAATCGTTGGACTATGTGAGCATTTCCTTTATAAATAAAAGCTGCAGTATCCAAGGTATTTCCTTTGTTGTGTCACCTTTAGGACTTACTATTTGAAGTATTCCATTGAAATGGCTATGCTCTGTGCAGTGTTCAGAATTTTAAGTAAAACCTTAAACAGTTACAAATCAAAGCATCAGGGTACTTTGAAGAAGCACATACGCTATACACATCGTATACTGCATGCATATGCATTGCTGCTATCTATATATCATCAACGCACTTGCAAAAACATTACAGCTTTGGTAAAAAAATACTTTGAGCAAAATATAAACATTAAAAAGATTATTTAAAAATAATACCATTTTCAAAACTCAGATTCCAGCATATTTAGGGCTGGTTCTAGAAGTATGCTTTCAAAATATGTCAGATCCTGAGACAAATTTCCACAACATTTTTCTGGCATTAAGCCAGTCATTTCAGTCAATATTGCACTAAAATAAGAAGATGCACTGATCAAATAATTGCAATCATTTTTTTTTCCTCTCACTTATTAAATTGTTCTGGTTTTAAGGTATTGATATTTTTATACCTGCATCTTGTAATATAGTTTCTTTCCCACTCCCTACAATTTTTGTTCCTCTTCTAAAAAGAATGCTTGAGGAAATTCTGTGCCAATGTCTCACTCAAATTTATAATTAATGTAGCAGAAAATTATATTTCTAATTAAATAAAACTGAGCACGAATTGAGGCAAATGCTAGAAGCATTATAAACAGTATAAAGTTAGGAGACGAACAAAATCGCAAACAATGAGCAGGTAATGTAACCGCATATATTAGAAACATCTCAATTATTACATCTACAAAGGCAGAACCTAAAAAGCTGCATTTCATAAGAAGGTGTCATGTTGACATATATTGCTCATTAAAAAAGGTGCCGTTTGTATATGGGTTACTGTTCTTCATATGCATGAATACTGGTAACACATTGTGGGAAAGGAAAGCCCTTGAGATTTTGTGTAGTTTGAATATTTAATGTAACAATAGTTTGCTCCCTAATAAAGAAAGGAGAGAAATTTGGGAGACTAGGACATAAATTTGCCTATTTATTCCTGTACACTGACTACAGCAGGGTATCGGCACCCTCTGCGTACCTCTCAAGACATGCAGTGAAAATTACGACAACTGCTTACAGTTGCTGCTCTTTAACCAAAACTGTGGAGACTACAAACGAAAAGGTCCCCCTGTCCCCTTCTTTAGCAGAAAAGACGAAGCAGCATATATAATATTCGTATATAATATATACGTGTGTACTAACCTACTAGTTATCTCTGCTTACACTCTGGCTGTCAGAAAACTGTCAGCTGTAAAGGCGATAAGGTGGGCAGTTTAAAGAAGATACTGACGCCTTAAGCTCCTTAATGTGCCAAGAATCAATCCCATGAAAGCAAACAACTTGAGAAAGGGTTATACGTATTTAGGAAATCTCTCGGCTCCCCTCGCGCTTGCTGGAGCCAGAGCCGGCGCTGGAGTTTTCTCACCCTAATGACCCCTGAAGCGGCCCGGAGGGATTGTGAAACAAGGCCGTTACACGAGGCAGCTCGCTAATTGAGAAGTTGATCGGGGGTAGAGGGATCCTGCTTTACCGCGTTAAGTGCCGAAATCAAGCATGACTGGATTGACGTCGCCAAATCACTGTCTGGAGGCCACTCCAAGCCAGGAGCAGCAGGGCTTTTCACACCTGATAGGCCCCCACTCTATCTACATCAAGTCGCATTAAGAAAGGGATGTATTACAGGAGGGGAGCCTCTGCCCCTGAAGAGCGCTGCCTGCGCCAGCTAATTGCTGCACCACAGCTTCCTAGGAGCAGCAAATGTGCCTGGGTGTCAGAAGCACGCGCTGTCGGCTCCAGATACAGAGCCCACCTTCAACTCCCCTCCACAAAGCCCGAAAGGCTCCCTCTGTGTGAGGGAAGCGATTAGGAGAATTAATCCTTTGCTCTGCACTGAATGGTCAGGCACAAAATCGCACTGCAAGAGAACGCATCCGGGGAATGCAGGCCATTGCTCAACATTGTCGTTACACGAAGAGCTGTGAGGGTGCTTTGGCCTCCGGGCGATGGCTCCTGAAGGCTCCCAGAAATCCTGTTGGACAGGCAGGGCTCAAGCCTTCACCAGAGAGCTGGAGAAACTGAGTCAGGGGGCCTCGGAGCACAAAGGACAGTAAAACACTGAACTGCCAGGCCTTTCAATCACAGATGGATGCCTAACTGTCTCTTATTCCTCTGAAAATCCCCCTCATCAGCAGTTTGATCAAGGTGACAGAGAGAGCCTGGGATTTAATCCCGGCTAGGATTAACACCCAACAGTTCCTGCCCCGCAGTCCTCAGCCTGCCTTGACTTTAAAAGGGGTCAGCTCTTATTTCCATGTACCATCAGGAGATGCAGCCACAATGTGGTCAAGGTTGTCTTGTCAATTTGCCTGTTATTTATGTAGAACAGAGGGCCTCCTGAACTGTTCCGAGGTAAATTTTAAACTGAGGAAATATATCAGGATGTGAGCAGTCAGCCTCTGAAATTCAGCGTAGATGGTCACAGTCAAATTCTTAGGGTACCTTTTAAAAGCACGAGCAAATGTTTTTGCAAACAGCATACACTGTTGTACGATGATACGAAAAGGACGCTCTATAGTAGGAGCTTCAAATCCAGACTTTACATATCTTCATATACTACTTACTTAGATCTAAAAAAAAAAAGATGACAAAGTCAGAGGGTAGCACGATAATATGACTTAGAGGAAAAAACACTGGAGAGAGACTGCAAGGCATTATATGGAGAATATTTCCATATTTACTTTGAAATTTCACTAAAAAACTGAGATAGCTTTTGTTTTTCAGAAAAAAAGCCTACACTTGCCTCTTCTCTGCATAAAACCATTTTTTCCCCCCTGAAACACAGGGAACCTTCTGTGAAAAACACCTCACTATGGCTTTACCAATGCTGTAATATGACTTCTTTTTCTGGGGGGGAGGGGAGAGGGGTGGATAAAATGGTGAAGAGAAAATAGCAGGGAAAAAAGTCTCGAAAATATCAACAAAAATTAGCACATGAGAAATGGCATCTAGCTGTAGGCCACATGTACTGTATGCATTGCATTACACACTGAGTATCAAATATTTTTAAATGGTGGTCATAAAATTACATCGCTAGCATGAGAACAGATAACCACGGAGATCAGGATGAAATTCTCCCCCACCTGCAATGTTCCTAACCTTGGAAAATCTTGAAAAGTTTGGCAAAAGTTGGCTTGCTCTGTTTTGCTTCCGTCCCTCTGAAACAGTAGGTATACCTGTTTCCCCCCTCCTGCTGCTGGATACCAGATATGTCAGATTAAAAAAGCACAGCAAATGCAGTGTTCCCGGGTATCATTCTGGAAGAAGGGAAATAGGAATTCGGTTTGGTTTCTACTGCAGTTACAACTCCGAGCCCCTGAAGATGAGCTGATATTGCAGCTTATCCCTTCCCTTCCTGCTGTAGCGGTCAGCCGCAGACAGCGTGGCAGGCACTGCTGCAAGCACAGACAAGCTTAAGTGATGGGGAGCGATAAGAGTGCAGGAAAGTGTGAATGAAGTGATCCTGTTCCACCTAGGCATGGCAGCAGGTAAATTTATCCTCCTCTGGACTATTTATGTGATATTCTTTAGGGGTGTTGCAAGGTAACGAGTGACTGATGAAGTTAAAAGATGTGGGTTACTGCAGCAGTTCGAGGGAAAGGGAAGAGGTGGTTCTGCATCGGTCACTGTACTTAATGCACAGCAGCCCCTTTGCTGTCCCTGTTGTACTGCTGGTATTGTGGCTAGTGCATACATCTCTGCATGGGTTTCTAGAAGGAAGTATTTTGCCATGCTAGCAGTGGGGGGGTTCATTTTTAAAAACTGAGTGCTGCTCAAATATGAACAAACAAGTGCACAGTGTGGGAGAGGACACCCTTGGGAGGACAGACATGGCTGGCTGTGGGCATTTTTATGCCCTTCCTCCAATAGTGAGGTTGGTCACTTGGAGTTTGTGAGTGCATCTCCCTCTCCCTGGGGAAGCATACTCTGCTGCAGTAGAGCCCAATCAGATCTGTCCTGCTGCCTTTATGTGCTCCTATTCCTCCAAAAGTTATCTGAAAAATATTTGACAGACACACACTCACATCCATAGCCTTAGACCGAGAGAAGTGTGGCAACACTGTGGGAGTATCCCCTATTTTCCCGCTCCTTTCGGAGCCCTTTCTGTTGGTGCAGAGAAGATTTTAGGTGCTGCCAAACCAAACAGGAGCTACTGTTGCTCCATGCCACCACTGGCAACTACACTAATGCACAGTTAAGCAGAGGATCACATCTTCTGTATCCCTGCTCCAATATTGTAAACTACATGGTCCAAAATAAAGCAACTAGAAGAACAGGACATAGGGAAAAGGAAAGATGCCCTCCTCAGACTTTTCCATCTTGTTTCTAACAACAAAACACAGGCTATTAGATAAAATGCTAACCTAAAGTGCAGATCTTTTTTTTCCCCTGTTACAACTGTATATCCCTTTGTCTTCCCCCATTTCTATCTTTACTTCGTTCTATTCATTTCCCCTCATTCTTATTTCTATTTCTCTTATTGTTACCTTTCTGAACTACTTCAGGTCTTTCCACTTCCACCAGGCCTTATAGCTTCAGCTGAGGAGTCTGCACCATCTACCCCAGTGGTGGTTGACACCACCATGCAGATAGAGCTGCTGACAGGGGAGGCTGCAGAGCAGACCTCAGACTGGCTGGAATTGCCTAGACCTTGTGTAGACAACACCAAGGCAGGCAGGAGAGTTGATCTGCTTGAGGGTAGGAAGGCTCTGCAAAGGCATCAGGCACCCTGGCCTGCAACAGAAATGGTGTGGCCAGCAGGCCTAGGGAAGTGCTTGTCCCTCTGTTTTTAGCACTGGTGAGACCACACCTTCAGTACTGAGTTCAGTTTTGCACCACTAACTACAAGGAAGATACTGTATTGTTGGAATGAGTCCAGAGAAGAGCAACGAAAGTGGTGAAGAGACTGGAAAACAAGACACATGAGGAGTAGCTGAAGGAACTAGGGCTGGTTAGTCTGGAGAAGAGGCAGCTGAGGGGAGACCTCATAGCTCTCTACAACAACTTGAAAGGAGGATGTAGCAAGGTGTGTGTTAAGTCTCTTTTCTAAGGTGACAAGTGATAGGATGTGAGGAATTGGCCTCAAGTTGTGCCAGGGGAAGCTTAGACTGAATATCAGGAAGAATATCGTAATGGAAAGAGTAGCTAGACATTGGAACGTACCACCCAGGCGAGTGGTAGAGTTGCCATTCCTGAGGGTATTTAAGAGATTTGTGAACGTGGCACTTAGGGACATGGCTTAGTGGTAGACTTACAGCATTAGGTGAGGGTTGGACTTGATCTTGAAGGTCTTTTCCAACCTAGATGGTTATATGACTATATATCCTTGCTCGTTCTCACTTGGTAAATTACATTCTTGTGTAGACCCTGACCCAGCTCATCATTCTACCCAGGTTTCAGGTCTCATCTGTGACCGCAGTTAATTTTTCTTCTAACTCCAATTACATTACAGAAATGAAACATTTTGTTAACTGTGAGAGTTTTCTAATGATTCCAGTCAGCTAGTTACTACAATTACTGAAGATTTAAAAAAAATATTTGGCATGGAGACCATGCAACTTTAAGGCATTTTCTACTAATACATGGTCTACCCTGCCTTTCACATTACCCGTGGAGTTAGATGGGAAGAGTCTTATAAATCCATTCATCTGCTACCTACAACAAGACAGTAGGAAACTCTACCACTATCCCTGTAACTTCTCTCTTGGTAGTTTAAGAGGAGAGGTTTAAATCTCCTACTATGGACCATACAATAGAAGATGAAGAAAAGGAGGAGTTTTTCCCTGTCTTCAGGCAGCTACATCTGACTGTAAGGGAGGGGACGAGGACAGGACCTCTTAGAAAGGAGCCTAGAAAAAAGATGATTCATTAATGTAGTATTAATGGCTATTAGGAATATTACTGTTTGTAATTACTGTTGTAATCATCTACCCTACCAGACCTAGTATACACATAGATCTTGTGCAACCAACAAGAGCTGCCTGAGCTGCAGCAGTGCTTCCCCTCACACAGAGTTGGTTATTCTTCATTCCTTGAATTAAACTTGTCATGTAAGTTGACCTTAGTATAAGTTGACATAGTATAAGTTGACTTTGGGGGTATTACTTGGGATTCTGAGAAACAGCCACAATTCTCAGAGGTTTCCAATGTACAAATCCATTGGAAATCTAGTGCCAAGCTCTCGAGTTTGATGTGGTTCATTTTAGTATGAGAGGGCAAATTGAATCGATTTTGATTAAAGAAAACCGAAAATTATCCTCCTTACAGGCAGGCACGTAAAGGGAAAAATAATAAGGCCAAAACCCTTCATGCTATATTTTAATTGAAGCTGGAGAAGTATTAATCAGATAGCAGGGAGACATTTCAGCACAATCAGTTACAGCACAGAAGATCTGAAGTACACCCAAGGCCAATTTTGCAAGACTGGACAGACAGCAAGCCGTGCAAACAAATGCCGTGGCAACTTCATGCACAACTCCACTCTACCTTTTTAAACCTGACAGTCTACTAGTGGACTAGCCATAGATGCACTTGGCATGCAACCATAACTTGGATGGAATTTGTCTGCTGCCTGATGCAAGCAAAGGCCACTCTTTCTCCGTGACACCACCCAAAAGTTCCACAAAGAGATTTTCCATGATTCATTTAGAAGTATTAAAATGACCTGAAATTATTGAGGGCTTAGTTGTACAGAAAATGGACACAAATCCTGTAACATATACCCTGCATACCTGCTGGAAAACCCATATGAGTAAGAGGTACCTTTTCTGACTGGCTGAGCTGACCAAAAAGGCTACTGGCAGAAAGACTGTAATACTTTTAAAACCCATGTTTTTACAAACATGGATTTTCCACTTATGGGAGGCTGTTTTATTATACTGATACAGTATATTCCTATTAGGAGTATTTTGCCAATATTGTATGTCAATATTCCTAGATGTGCAAGTTTTCATAGTGTTGAATATTCCTTAGTTTTATGAAGAAAAGATTGCAGACTTCAGAGGGATGAATCACAGCCACATTGATTTCCTGAATCAGACCATGTGTTATTGCACTGTAAGAGTCTGCCTAGAAAAAAACTGCAAAAATTTAACCAATGTCTGACACCAGGGAAAAGAGCTTTTTGCTAATGAAGAAACATGCTTGCTAACTAGCCTTTACTTAGTTAAGTGTTTTTTATTTTCATTTAGAATGTTGCTGTAGGCCTATTAACCTACTCTTAAAATAATTAAAGTATGTGTTAATTTTCTAAGATAACTCATTTCAGAGATTATAGAATATAGGAAAATTAAAAACAAAACAAACAAAAAACCACAGTCTGGAAGTCTGGATTAATAATATGTTATACATTATGTCTAGGGATATTTTCTGTAGATCATTGCTCCATATTTCCGTATTTTTTTTCCATAATATTTTCTTTTATTTCAAAAACAGATGCTTCTTTTCAACTTTTGATTGGAAATGATTGTCCAACAAAGAAAGTGTTTCAAATGAGACCACACATAATTTTTACTTATATAATCACACCTATGAGCAGTTTTAAAATTCAAGAATTAGCAAATACTTCATAAATACTTCATACTGCATGACAGAAATTCACATTTACAGCTGAATTTGTTTCAATGGTGTAAATAGCCCTTTTATAATCACTGAATATCTCCCAACAACTCAACTAAAATGTTTCCTGGCACAGACATCGGTTGAAAAGAGCCACTCTTAATTAAATATTGCACACTATCCTTAGAATGACATTTTTTCTAACAAGAACTAAGCTTATGCATCCATACCTTAAGCTACAGGTGCCACTATCAGATCATCTGGATTTTAAAAAGATATATATACATACATTATATATGTATATATTATTTTATATTGGACAAAATTCCATTCAGAATTTTGCAATTTCTTACATTTAATCAACTAACTGTAAGCAGACTAGGAACTGGAACACATCTAAGTTATCTGTCAAATTCATCATCTACTAAGAACACTGGAAAAAGAAAGGGAAGAAGGAGAATCACAGATCAAGTTGCAAATATGATTAGCATACTTATTGCTCTTAGAGAAGGTGATCTAACACCCACTGAATTGAATAGTAATGATAAAAATACTGTTTACTTACTAAGATGTTGTGGGTTGGTCTTGTTCCCCCCCTAAAGCATCAGCAACATCACTAAGTTTCAGCGAGTTAGTAAAACATTTAAGTTAGGCAAAATTTTGGCTCCTTGTGGCAGACCTCTCCCCCTGAACGTGCTAATTTTTTTAGATGGGATTAGGAAGAGTAGGAAAGCCATCTTCCGGAACAGACTGAGGCACGGCAATAATCCTCTAACTGATCACTTACAGCACTAAATAAATAGACACAAGTCATTCTGCAAGTTCTTTCTTTTATTGAGCTATGGCAGAAGCAGCCACACAGAAGTGTTGCATGGGGCTTATGCTCTATCGAGATTTGGTGGGGCAGTTTCCTATGGAGCCAGGATTACAGCACTCATGGAAACACACAACAGACTCAGAAATATCACCTCCGCACAAGTACTATCTAGTATATAAAATAGATTCACACTAAGAGCTCCCTGTTTTATAAGGCAAAAAGCTTGTATTGCTATACCGTATCAGTACATCATAAGCATTTCTCCAATAAGTTGTATAAATTTTTAATCAAGCAAATACTCTTATTGAGCCCCATAGGTTCACTTGTACTAGGAAGATTTGCAGGACTGGCACCAAATGAACAACAGTCATAATCCTTTTCCTTGTTTGCACACATGTGTATAGAAGCGGAGTATATCTACATTAGAGGAAAAAAACTGATCAGAAGAAAACAAAAAACACATCTGAAATAGTTTTATTTTTATTTATTTATTTATTTTATAACTGCACCACAGATCATCATCTTCCACCAATTCAGCTATTCTTATTATAAGCATGGGTCTCCTACAGTAACTTGTCTGGCCTTACAGAACCAGTTGCGTAGCTTTCTGCAACTACCTACACTACTTAAGTCTCGACCATCATTTGCTACCTCTCCTACGGAGGCACAGCAAGGGCTTCAAACAGGACTCAGTAACGTGTCTTGCACTATTCAGACACAGCACCATTGCTGAGAATCTGAAAACCACGCACAGGAAAGCAAAAATAAAAATAAGGAAAACATAGGAACGTGATCAGAGATAAAGAATTATTCTGATTGGAGTGATAAGCCCTGTGCACTGCGGATCAGCAGTTTAACCATCTATCAGTTTTAAGTTTCAGGAGTGTTTCTATGGCTATCTTCAATGGCAGTTCTTAATCGATATTTGTACTTTCTCCTTCCCAGCAGCTACTCAGCCCCTGAAAGTTAAAAGATGTTAAAATACATCAGGAATGCGTGTTCACATGTTCCCCTTGGCCGCTGGTTTCAAGTTCATGTCCAATTTCACAATGAATCCATTTACTATCTTTTTTTTTTTTTTTTTTTTTTTCCTTCTCAATACTTATTTGGGCTGTTTTCCAATGATTGCTGGAAACTTTTCCTTATGGTAGAGTGGTTCAACAGCTGGCCAGATGTGAGACTGCTAGAAAGTATAACTGCTACTTTTAGAGAAGGGGCAGTTATTTTAACTTAGACAGGTGGCCTTCTCAGCTCAAGTTGGAGGAGGTGGCCAACAGCCAGGCATCTGTTCTTTTAAAGACGATTTCAGCCCAGACAAAGTTCATTCTGAAACTGGTCATTGGGGAAAACCAGAAGGCCAACTTAATGGAACACCACAAAGGTGTTTTTTTTTTTTCCTTTCTTTCTCGTCCCCCAATCCCCCCACCCCTTTTTTTTTTTTTTTTTTTTTGGTGTGATGTATGTGTTTTATCTGTAGCACAAAGGGATGACATGTTATTATAAACTGAAATCAAACCAGTTCCTTCTAGACTTTGGAAGAACATAATGCAAGTTCAAATCAATAATCCTATCTAAATTCCCTTTCTTTGAGGTTTCATCCAAAAACACGGGTATTTTGTGGTTATATTCTAATCAGTACTTCACCTATAGGGATCACTACTAAAAAGGAATCTCTTCATAAAGAGGCAGAAAGCACCAGTCACCCAAAAATGTATGTTTGTTTTTTTTTGTTGTTTGTTTGTTTTTAAGTTTTTGCAAAAATCTAAAAATTCACTGTTTGCACAGTGCATGTGTGTGGTAGGGGAGAATAAATTAAAACAAACAAAAAAATGCAGTTGAAATTATATAAAAATACTTAATAATTATAAAGCAGAATGGAACACCCACACATTGCAGATTTCAGAACCTGAAAGTAAAATTGACTACAAAACCCAAATTGGCTTTGTTGATTTTTATCGCCCTAATCTGTGAGAAATGTAAAAAAGCAAACAGAGGAAAAGTATTAATAGCAAAAGAAAACTGGATTTGACACTTACGTTTGTAATAAACAAATCTCTTGCAGCAGAAATATTTCTTTGCAGTGTGCACTACAACAAGTATTTATGCCTTGATACTGCAAAAATACAAGTGACATTCACCCACTGCCATAACTTATTACAATTATACACTTAGAAACTTTTCCAGGTTCAGAGACCAGAATTCAGAAGTCTGCAGAGGAGAACTTCTATACATACCTTGAAGGGTACATATAGACTTGCAACATTTGAGCCAGAGGGGGTGGAGGGTGTTGTAAACAATTCTTACCAACAGCAAGTGTTATATTATTATTGGCAAACTTCTGGAATATGACTGTGTTCTTGGATAATTATTTCAGTTATTTTTTGTACTGTGGGGAATACGTTAATTATACCGCCAGCACTGTAAAACGTTCCTTTAGTACCTAAAATGAAGCTGTTACAGGGGGGAGTGAGAATAACTAAGAACAAAAAAAAACCAAGCAGATTAAACTTTTCATTAATTTGATGTGAAAAAGTTTCTTCTTGCACCATTATGACCACTTATCATTTGTACTTGTACCTAATTATCAAACATAGCAAATGAAAAAGAGAGCATTTCCCTCCTGTTTTTCCATATAAAATAAGGAGCATCAGAGTAACTTCACTGTAAAAAAATAAATACACATTCAATTGCACTTTCAAATAAATCCTTGAATTCCTCATTCCCAGGAAAATTTTGGTTTGAACAGAGAAATAGTGTGATATTGTGCAGGGATAAGGAGCAGTCCTCCAAAGACCCTATCATCTCCTATTTTAAGGGTAAAAACGAGTGACCATATCTTCACAAGTGCCCAGATTTTCTAAAAGTCTCCAAATAAGGAGCTGGCTCCAGAGCATGCTGCCTGTTAAATATGAAAGCTCTGTGTGTATTAATGGCATTTGCTTGGTCTGAAAATTACATTTGTACAGCCAGAATACCAGTGCTGGCACCACCTTTATTAGACTACCCACATACTCCAACATCTCCACTCATAACCTGAACCATGCTCAGGAGAGATCTTCCAAACTCTGAGGGCTCAGACATGCACATCTGTACACTTGACTGAATCTATCTGTTAACAATATAAAACTGTTTGTCTACCAGGATTTTCTGAACAAATCAAATAATTGCCATTTACCTTTTACTGTTTGAGAACTTTCCTTCCCAAGGAACACAAGTTGTGATTTTGGTAATTAATTGCAAAATGAAAAAAAAAAAAAAAAAAAAAAGGCGGGGAGGAGGGGGGGATGCCAGTGCTCCAGAGACTGAAGCACATCACAAATTAGCAACTTGCAATTAGAAAATTGCATTTAAGAGATGAGAAGGAGCAAATAAATTCTAGATCAAAATTAGTGTCTAACAATTTGACCACCATTAACTTAAAGCAAGTGTCTGATGATTTACGCATGCGTGGCTAGTCAGTCAAATACAATATACTATTTGCTCACATCAGTAAACAGTTGATCTCAATGCGCTTCTAAAACCATAGAAAAATAAGAAGGAATGCACAAACTGATTCAAATTAACCAGGTCTCACTATTCATTTGCTGAAAAGCACTGGGCATGCCTTGCATCTAAAAGCAACAATTTGTTATGCACTGTAGTGTTACAGTGCTCCACATTGTAAGTAACCGTTTAAAAATCTGAGGCATTCCTAAAATATTTCACTTAAACATTTCTGCAATAAAATCTTATTAAACTGTTGCTTTTATTAATTTTCTTATACACTAGAGACCTAGGGATGCAAGTTTGTTTTGTTTTTTTCTTTTCTTTCCTCCCTTCTATATATATTTTTTTTAAAACTTTGCCTACTACTAGCAAATAAACTATCTCTCTTTTTTAATAAAACCATGGCCTTGAGTTTTGGCCCCTTAATAGTAGCCTACATGGTCGACTACCCTTGGTGTTAAATTTTCTTAAATTGTATTTCTGTCAGTATATCATTTTTTTAAGCAATGGACCCTATAATAGCAAGCTCTGTTCTGTCAGGAGTACATTTTAACAGCATGACACAAGTATTTTTCACTACGGGAGACAAACAATGATATGTATTACATGCAGTAAACATTGCCTTTGGAACATAGGGTTCTCTTAGCATTCATCTGTCTAAAATTTCATTGTGTCCTGCACAGGGAAAAAACCCTGCCTCTCATTAACTATTGCCGAGGGCTGTAGGTTTGCAAAGTGCCAACAATGCATTGTCACATTTCTCACAAAACAAGGGCTTGATTGAATATTATAAGAATGGTGGAAACTCAGCAAGGTGGATTAGGGGATATTTTAATAGTAAAAACAAAATTACATGCCTTTCAGTGGGCTGCTTAACTAACAATCTTGTAACCAATTTTTTCCTTAAAATAAGTCCCCTCCCCACAAAACAAGCAGGAACGAAAACTTTATTTCATAAAGATGTTTTCCACTTAAAATAATAGGGTCCTGGCAAGAGGAAAAGAAAAATGGCAATTTTTCTGTGTGAAATACTATGCAATTTTATAGCACGAGGACCGCAGTGGCAGAAGTTCCAAAATTCTTGGTAAATTTACATAGTGGCTGCAGTTTGATAGTTAATCAGATCATTATAGTTACCTGGAAAAACAGGCTTTCCAGTGCTGATGCACATGAAGTGCCCTTTAGCTTCAAGGGACCACCCTGGAGGATCTCTCTTCTGTTCATTTTTGCCATACATTGCGCAGGTGTATGTGACTTCATGCAAGCCATCTGCAGTGGGGTCAGCATCTCTTTTTGTGAATCAGTAGGTTGGGAGTGGGTATATAAACAGCTCAATGCTGGCACAATTCTTCCTTGATTCAAAAATCAGCAGGAGTGCAGAGCACTCAAACCTCTTCAGCTTTGCTGAACCCTGAAGTGACTTTCATCCAGCACCCTATACTACAAGCACTGTAAATGGGTAGTGTGCAGAGAATTATTTGGAAGAACAATATCTATGGAAGTACAAAAATTTACTCAGATGCATAAGTGATGCATTATTTACTTGTTAATTGCTCCTATTAAGAAATATGATTTTTTTTCCCTTTGGAATAGAGTCATCACAATCAGAAAACAAGCAGGGTTGACTTAATTTTTTAGAGGCTTCGGGTAAACTCACTGCTCCACAGAAACATCTTCTATGGTAGGCAAATCATTCCCAAGATCTGAGCTGCCTCTACTGTAAGAAACGGAACAAGACATTTTCTCAGCCGCAGGGGATCAAAAACCTGAGGCATAAAGGCAGAAATAATGCAGTCCCAGGTCCAAATTTAAGGCAAAACTTCCTCCCTCAAAATGAGGAAAGGCTTCTTAGCTCCTGACAATTATTGGAAAGGGATTATCACAAACACTGATTTAAAGTAAACTGAAAAATATCTTGTTAGATCTTCTGGACTCAAAGCACAGAAGACCTCACAACAAGGTGAAGCAGCAGTTTATGCAGAGGGTGATAAGGTTCAAGCAAACAACGGGTGGAGCTGGGGAGGGAAAAAGAATTGCTAGTAAGCAAATATCCTTTTAAGAATTGACAAGATTTCTTAAAAGGCCATTACAAAAATTACCATGGATTTCCACTTCCCAGGAATATTTTAAATTAACGTGCTGGCATACAAAATGTCCAGTGGATTGATCAGGAGAGGCAGACACACAAGTGTTTATCCTAGGCAAATCGTTCATTTTACATCTGATAACTGCTGGATGTTGTTGCAGTTGTTTAACGGGCAGGGATTTTAAAGGAAGAGAAATTTACAGCTGTTTCAGGGAGACAGTGAAGAGATCATTTGCTCTACATAGCCTTCAGAAAAGAAATATAGCGAGTAGCTGGCACTGGTAAATGCTGAGATTCCTTGCCAAAGCCTGTAGCCTTATGATATTCTCTATGTATCTCCTCAGCAGAGCTAAAGAAGGTTTGGCTGGAACAAGATTGCTTCTCACCAGCAACATCTGCTACAAGATCTGGAGATCTCTGTCATAACAAATCCTGTTTTCAGATTCTTGTCCTCCTGTAGGTGCTGTGTGCCAGCTGAAGGGACTGGAACAGGATAAATAGGCTCTACTGGCCCTGCATCCAGCCAGGGGAGAATTTCTCTGAGAACAAGGGAAAGTGACCGTAATCCCCCTTCCAAGGGCCCATTTTACAAATGCTGCTTTGACAGAACCAAGGAATGGTTCATGGCAGATATTTTGGATAGACCTATCAACATTATGCTGAACTCCTTTCACAGCTGAAGCAATGCGGAGCTTTACGGTTCAAAAATAACTTCCAGAGTCTTAGGCTGAAATTTTGGTGTGACATGGTGATTGCTGGCTTTTTAACTGTTTCCTGAACAGTCTGTCTGCCCTCCAAGAGGAGCTCTCTGGAGAGGTTCCTACATGGCTTCTCTCATTCTGAGGGAGAGGGGCTAAATAACTGAAAATTAAAGCCTGGGAATGAACAGAAAGGACAAGAAGCTAAATGGTACTGCGCGGCCATCAGAAAAAAGCACTTGAGTCCTAAGCAGAATCTCGTACACTGTGAGCTCAATAAATATTCCCACATTGACCATTCTGTGATTTGGTGATTTCTCAGAGGCCTGCTACACAGAGCCTTCCACATGCAGAGCTTGTCTTTGCTCATCATGACTATTATGTTTCTGCACGGCAATCTGACCTCTCCCACCTCCTTACAACATGGAGGGGAGAGTTGCAGCTGCTCATTCCTCTGCACAAAGAAACCTTAATGAAAGCACAGAGTATTTACCCAGAGTGTTCCTACAGGGGTCTACAGACCATATCCAGCTTCCTCCTTTGCCATGAAAGGGCACCTCCTGGAGCAGTGGATGGGTGGCCTGCCACCTACAGAAGGCCTGCCTGCTTCCACATAGCCTGGCTTTGCAAGGGGGGTGCTACACCACCCAAGAAGTCTCTCAAAACTGGGATTCTGAGCCTACCATCATTTTAAAACAACCAAGCAACCAAGTAATAATCCAATCCGTTTACATTCTTTTATTTCTAAAGAATGCAACATCACGACATCAGTAACAATTCTGTCCTTAATGTAACTGGTCTCTAAGGCCTGTCAGGTAATTAGGATGCTTTCTTCCCTGAGACTACAGAAATGCCCTGAAAGCCCACTATGGGCACATGGAGAGTAACTGCCATGTAACTCCATCAAACAAGATGCTGCAGAGTCTGGAGTCTTGTGTATCCATCCATTCCAACTCTGCTAACAGACACAGTAGGCCAGACTAGCTTCAGCATCCACAGGTGACTTTGATAGACAGGTGACTTTGTCTTGTCCCCTTCTACTCCTCTCTCCCCATCTTTTACTATAGCAAGTAAAGATTCATGTATTTACTACAAAGCTTTCTAAAGCAGATTAAAAATACTCATAAAAATGTATTTAAATCACCTCACCTTCAATATATCATCCCAAACATTTCACACAACTGCTGGAAAAGGTGTTGACTAATCCAAAATAAACACATGTGAGGGTAAAAACAGAAGCAAACTTCATGCGCTGCTCACAGCTCTGTATGTAAAACTAGTCCTCAGCTAGTGCTAGCAAAAGACTTCAGTATGTACATTGAAGACAAAGACCTGCTCACCTTCCTTGGGCATCAAGCTAATAACAATTGGTGAACAAGGGTGGAAGGATAAAACATGCTGCATCTTGCCATAGTCATTACTGTGTATCCTCCAGTGTCCTCAGACATATTGCTCCTTTTCTCCCAACACCTGACACCGTTCTTCCCCACTGCAAATGTTGTGTTAAGCCTTAATAAAGCTCCAACATCCATTGTTAAAACTCACAAACTTAAAATTCTGTGCTTTGGTGCAAGCAGAGACTCAGCTTGTGTGACTTTTTGGAATCACTGCAGCAAGTCGTGAATGATGTATGAAATGAAAAATCCCTGCTCACTGCACACAATTCAGATAGTAAAATCTCCCTGGAGCATAAAAAAAAAAAAAAAAAAAAAGCACTTAAACATGTCATTTTATTTTTGTCCTGTGCCCAGAAGACTCCCTCATCTCTCCCCAAGAACATGCAGACACCTCAGCTATCACCAGAGAACAAGTAAGCACACTTGGAGCTAAAGTAGATCAGCTGTGTTCACATAGTGTTTCCAGGAAGGGATACAGGGACCCAGAGCAAACCAGACAATTATACTGGTGCCATGTTCAGGCCTCTCTCCAAACACACTTTTTGTCTCATTTTTTAAAGTAATATCTAATCTCATAAGCCTGACTCTTTAACTTGATTGACCTTTGCAGATTGCATTACAGAAGCAACAGCAGCATGCTCAATGTAGTTAGGGGCATGAGAAGAAATGTTTGATGTAAATATGTATGTGACTAAACATCATTTATGTTGGGACAAATATAGCAATGAGCTTCCACTTCTTTTCTGTTCCCAACACTCACAAACATTTACTAACATTCAAGCTTTCATTCTTTCTTGCTTGTTTACTGGAACTTTCTACCCAGCCTGCCTTTTGGTGATGACCTTTTAAATCTGGCAGACGAAAACATCTGCTGCCATAATTTGGCCATCTTCTGACTACCTGCATTCATCTGGATTCTAGTTAGTGCCTGTTGTATTTTCTGTATCCTTATTATGGAGGAGCTGCTAGAAAATTATAGGTTTTTGTTGTTGTTGTTTTTGACCAGAGCAATGCAGAACGCATAGAAAACTTGGGTTACTCCCAACAGGGATTTCTTCCTTACCCAAACTTCTGCGTGTGATGGATTGCCTTGGTTCACCCACACCCACATTCAGAATGACAGTGGCTCTCCATAATTAATTTCTCATCGAAATTACTCAGTTTGGAACGTACAAATTCTTTCCCAAGTACTAAAAAATGGGGAGTTGTCCAGTTTGCTACTGGTCCCTTTGAGCACAAGGAAGATGGAAAACTGACAGGAAGACTGCAAATCCACGGAAGAGTGATCTGCCCAGATGCGGCTGTCTTGGTGACTGCATTTAGATTTAGGAATAGAAAGCAGGGGTCTGATCTAACGAGAACTGATGTTGTCTTCTTGTGACAAGTTTTCTTAAATTTGTAATTTAATAATTATACTTCCCAAAATATTACTGATGAGGAAGGACAGTCGCCTACACCAGTGCCACATTTCTGTCATTCTGAAATTTCAAAGAAAGCAGGAAAAAAGTACAGCCATTAACCCTTTTGCTTTTCTAGCTTTTTCATACAAAAAGCAGAGCCATACCTACTTACAACCCTCACGCACAGCAGAAGGAGAACAGGACTGGAGCGCTCACCAGATACAGACAACCAGAGGCAGACAAAAACTTTGCAGCAAATTTTGCTCTCTATAGGTAAATTAAAGGAGGCTGTAGTGAGGTGGGGATTGGTCTATTCTCCTATGTGCCCGGCAACAGGACGAGGGGGAATGGGCTAAAGTTGTGTCAAGAGAGTTTTAGGTTGGATATTAGGAAGAACTTCTTTACCGAAAGGGTTGTTCGGCATTGGAATGGGCTGCCCAGGGAAGTGGTGGAGTCACCATCCCTGGAGGTCTTTAAAAGATCACAGAATCACACAGAATTTTTTGGTTGGAAGAGACCTCAAGATCATTGAGTCCAACCTCTGACCTAACTCTAACAAGTCCTCCACTAAACCATATCACTAAGCTCTACATCTAAATGTCTTTTAAAGACCTCCAGGGATGGAGGTGCCCACTTCCCTGGGCAGCCCATTCCAATGCCGAACAACCCTTTCGGTAAAGAAGTTCTTCCTAATATCTAACCTAAAACTCCCTTGACACAACTTTAGCCCATTCCCCCTCATCCTGTCAGCAGACACGTGGCAGAACAGACCAACCCCCACCTTGCTACAGCCTCCTTTAAGGTACCTGTAGAGAGCGATAAGGTCACCCCTGAGCCTCTTCTCCAGGCTGAACAAGCCCAGCTCCCTCAGCTGCTCCTCATAGGACTTGTTCTCCAGGCCCCTCACCAGCTTCGTCGCCCTTCTCTGGACCCGCTCAAGCACCTCCATGTCCTTCTTGTAGGGAGGGGCCCAAAACTGAACACAGTACTCAAGGTGCAGCCTCACCAGAGCTGAGTACAGTGGAAAGATCACTTCCCTAGCCCTGCTGGCCACACTGCTTCTTATACAAGCCAGGATGCCGTTGGCCTTCTTGGCCATCTGAGCACACTGCTGGCTCATATTCAGCTGACTATCCACCATCACTCCCAGGTCCTTCTCCGCCTGGCAGCTTTCCAACCATTCCCCTCCCAGTCTGTAGCTCCGCTTGGGGTTATTGCACCCCAGGTGCAGGACCCGGCACTTGGCCTTGTTGAACTTCACGCAGTTGACCTCAGCCCATCGGTGCAGCTTATCCAGATCCTCCTGCAGAGCTTTCCTACCCTCAAGCAGATCGACACACGCACCTAACTTGGTGTCATCTGCGAACTTACTGAGGGTGCACTCGATGCCCTCATCCAGATCATCGATGAAGATATTAAAGGGGACCGGCCCCAGCACTGAGCCCTGGGGAACGCCACTAGTGACCAGCCTCCAACTGGACTTGACTCCATTCACCACGACTCTTTGGGCCTGGCTATCCAGCCAGTTTCTAACCCAACAAAGCGTGCGCCAGTCCAAGCCAAGAGCAGCCAGTTTCTTGAGGAGAATGCTGTGTGAGACGGTGTCAAAAGCCTTGCTGAAGTCAAGGTAGACCACATCCACAGCCTTTCCCTCATCCACCAAGCGCATCACTTTGTTGTAGAAGGAGGTCAGGTTCGTCAAGCAGGACCTGCCTTTCATAAACCCATGCTGACTGGGCCTGATCGCCTGCTTGCCCTGCAAGTGCCGCATGATGACACTCAAGATAATCTACTCCATGAGCTTCCCTGGTACTGAGGTCAAACTGACAGGCCTATAGTTCCCCGGGTTTGCCCTCCGGCCCTTCTTGTAGACAGGTGTCACGTTTGCTAGCCACCAGTCAACTGGGACCTCCCCCAATAGCCAGGACTGCCGATAAATGATGGAAAGCGGCGTGGCCAGCTCCTCCACCTGTTCTCTCAGTACCCTCGGGTGGATCCCATCCAGCCCCATCGACTTGTGCACATCCAAGTGCCGTAGCAGGTCGCCAACCATTTCTTCATGGATAGTGAGGGCCACATCCTGCTCCCCATCCCCTTCCACCAGCTCAGGGTGCTGGGTATCCAGAGAACAACTGGTATTGCCACTAAGGACTGAGGTGAAGAAGGCATTAAGCACCTCCGCCTTTTTCTCATCTCTTGTAACAAGGTTTCCCCCCGCATCCAGTAAAGGATGGAGATTTTCCTTAGTCCTCCTTTTTGTGTTGATGTATTTGTAAAAAGATTTTTTGTTGTCTTTAACGGCAGTAGCCAGATTGAGCTCCAGATGAACTTTGGCCTTTCTAATTTTGTCCCTGCACAGCCTCGCAACATTCTTATAGCCCTCCTCAGTGGCCTGCCTTTTTTTCCAAAGATTATAAACTCCCTTTTTTCTCCTAAACTCAAGCTGCAACTCTCTGTTGAGCCAGGCTAGTCTTCCACGCCGGCTCGTCTTTGGGCACGTGGGGACAGACCGCTCCTGCGCCATTAAGATTTCCCTCTTGAAGAGCGCCCAGCCTTACTGGACCCCTCTGCCCTTCAGAACCACCTCCCAAGGGACTCCACCAACTAGTGTCCTGAGCAGCTCAAAGTCAGCCCTCCGAAAGTCCAATACAGCGGTTTTACTGGTCCCCTTCCTGGCCTCATCAAGAATAGTGAACTCCACCATTTCGTGGTCACTCTACCCAAGACAGCTTCCGACCATCACATCTCCCACCAGTCCTTCTCTGTTTGTGAAGAGAAGGTCTAGTGGGGCACCACCCCTGGTAGGCTCACTAACCAGCTGCGTCAGGAAGCTATCTATCTTCCACGCTCTCCAGAAACCTCCTAGACTGCTTTCTCTAGGCTGTGTTGTGCTTCCAGGATATGTCAGGGAAGTTGAAGTCCCCCACAAGAACAAGTGCCGACGATTTCACAACTTCTGTCAGCTGCCTGTAGAACTCCTCATCCATCTCCTCATCCTGGTTTGGCGGTCTATAATAGACCCCGACCAGGATGCTTGCCTTGTTGGCCTTCCCGCTGATCCTAACCCAAAGGGACTCAACCTTGTCATTCCCAGCCTCGAGTTCCACAATATCAGAAGATCCTCTAATATAGAGAGCCACACCACCACCCCTTCTGTGCTGCCTGTCCCTTCTGAAGAGCTTATAGCCAGACATTGCAGCACTCCAGTCATGAGAGTGGTCCCACCACATCTCCGTGATGGCAACCAAGTCGTAGCCTGCCTGCTGCACGATGGCTTCCAGCTCCTCCTGTTTGTTACCCATGCTGTGTGCATCGGTGTAGACTCACTTCAGCTGGGCCATTGCCTTATCCCCAGCCTTGCCATTGTTCCCCCTGGCACAGCTCCAAAAAGCCTTGTTTCAGCCCCATCCCCCATCTTACCTAGTTTAAAGTCCTCTCAAAGATGTTTAGATGCAGAGCTTAGCGATATGGTTTAGTGGAGGGCTGGTTAGTGTTAGGTCAGAGGTTGGACTAGGTGATCTTGGAGGTCTCTTCCAACCTAGACGATTCTGTGATTCTGATTCTGATCTTCCACCCATCAACATCAGTGCATTCAACAAGAAATACTGCACTGAGACTGAATTACCACTAACTGTATGATTTTTTTCCTGAGGCAATCCAAGAGGCAGACAACAAATACACTGGTAATGTCTGGTCTATTCCTCCTATCAGGACATCTTTGGATGTCAGCACTCACCCAATCTGGAAAGCAAGGTACTGCTTGAAGCTAATGTAGCGCATGGGCTACAAAACTCTGCTCTTTGTTGCTGTTTCCTCAACAGACAGCATACAGGGTCCGTTAGATTTGTTTTCACAAGAGGTCATCTAGAGCTTAGAGATATGAAGAAGCAGCTCTTATATCATGTGTGGAAGAGTGCTTCGAAGTTTGGGAGGTAAAAGAATTGGTTCTGAAGAGCCACGCTGGAATAGGAGTTGCCAGGCTTTCATTGATGAAATCACATCTCTCCATTTTGGTAAGATTTTCTGGTAAACTAAACATATTTGCAATCATTTTCTTCATTTATTTCCCCCCCACCCCAATTTTCTCTTTTTCTAGGGGGAGATGGATTGAGAGTATTGCACAAATAAGCCAAGCTTGAGGCATGTAGGAGCTAGTGGCAAGAAATAACTTTCTCCAGAGAGCACACCTTGAAACAAGAAGGATCAGTTTTTGAGAAAAAAAGAGCTGGACTTGAGTGAAATAGAGTTGAGGTGGTTAAAATAAAAGCATCAGGAAAAAAAAAAAAAAAAAAAAAAAAAAAAAGGAGGTTGTATGTCTGCTAAAATAACCTTATACCTATACTTATATAAAATAGATAAAATACTTTTTCAATATATTGAAAGGAAAACTGTTTATCTGCCAACATAGTAAGATTCCCTGATTAATAATAAGATTATGTAGAATAGTTAGTTCCGGAGTTATTTGTTCAGACTCAGTAAATTCCTATTGAGACTGATAATCTGACAAATTATAGTAAATTTTGCAAATACGTACTAGCTTCAGAGTAAACCTCTGGGGTCTGTTAGTAGAGAAGGTATATTTGTATAAGGAGGGAAAAGAAGTGAAAGCAATCATCTGCTTCCCATAGCAAGAAGCTGTACTTCTTGTGATTGCCTTCCAACTATTCCTTGGTCAAATTGTTAGAGAACTCATAATGACCAGTACTACCTACTGCACACATTTCAGATGTGCTCTTTGGAATTTTATTTATTATTTTTTTTTTAACCTGTAATTATCAGCTGAGAACCTACTTAAAAGACATGTGAGAAACAGGGAGAAGGAGTAAGAGAAGATGCTGTTGTGGATATTACAGAAAAGCGATCAAGCTGTGCTGCATCTGGAGAAAGACAGGAACTGGGACTCTAACAGAGACACATCAGGGATGGTAATGAAAGGCCTCACAAAAGCTCTGAGGAGGCCCAGTGGCTGGATGTGTGCTCATGAAGTGGCCATTTCTCAGCTTTGCTCACTGAATCTTTCTTACTAGTGGAGCACTCTGCATTATAACAGAGCTAGGTAAGGAGGTGCTGAGGGAAGCGCTCTTGGCTGACTTCATGCTACAGCAACGCTCATTAAAAACAGAATATTTGCTGCAATGTTTGCAGCATTTCCTGTAGGTCTTAAGATTGTTTTAATAAATGAAATTCTGAGCAGAAAGAGTATATTTTAATTTACTTTTTAGTGCTCCTTAAGTATTCAATGTCATACTGCATTTTTTTTAATACTATGTGGAGCATAAAAATGCATGAATTTAACATCTTAATGCAAATGAACACATCCTTCCAGAAGCCTGAAGCTGCTAAGTACACAGGACAGGTTCATTAGCACAATTTCGGAGCATGAGGAGAAAATGAATTGAGAACCCAAGATTCACAACCATCAACACAAAATCCTGGGGCTTTTTAATAAAGTTTTGTCCCATCTCCTACCGCTTGCTGTCTTCCCCATGAAAATTTCAGAGGGCAGAGCCCAGGAGATGCCAAGGGGCTGTACAAGACTCAAGGTAGACCCTTACGTCACCTGCCAGAAGTTCAATTTGGGAGTGGTGATAGCATAGGATTAGCATACAAATATACATCCCTTCAGTCAGAAAGAAATGGGAAGAGGATGTTACAGATGTCAACACTTGGACTGACACTCTGGGAACATGCTGATGCAGGAGACGTCAGCAGCCATGGTGGCCCTGCAGCAGCCATGGTGGCCCTGCAGCCTTGTGCCCAGCCAGGAGCAGAGCCAGGGACCTGGGCTTCCCCTGCCCAGGGTGGGGGCAGATGGCATGCTGTGGGTGGGAATAAACAGTGTGCAGTGCATTAAAAAGGAGGACACGGCAATTCACGGTAGGCTTTTTCAAGCAAAGCCATTCCAGTTTTAAATATTTGGCTGTGCTAAGGCATGTTTCTAAATTAATAGGCCCCATAGCTTTCAACAGGATTATGCAGGGTACACCAAGCCAAGTATATAGTATACATTTGTAGGATTATACTAAAATAACATTAACCCTAAAGTGTTCTTAAATGTATCAAATTACAAATTAAATAAGGAAGCCAACAGAAACTAGTGCAAAACACTTCCTTGCTGAGACTGTCCACCCCCTTCTCGGCAATTTTTGTAAGGCAGGCACATTAGCCTTATAAAAGTTTCTTCAAGAAGTTTTTGTTGTTGGTGAGGGTGGTTTTTTTCCTGTAAACCCAAATCTTAAATCCTAGGACCTTTGTATTGTAAAATTTGTTTAATATGAATTAGAAAGTGGAAAAAAATGTTTATTTATGGGAAGATGAATTTTTCAGTTTTCTGCTATCTAAAAAAAGTAATCTTCTTTAATGAAAATTCTGAGAAATATAGAGGTAATAATCCTCACTACAGAAAAAAAAAAAAAAAAAGAAAAAAAGATTTGTGTAGAAGTGGCCATAGTGATAGAAGATAAGACCTAAATTACTAATTTGCACTCACTGCAATTGGTACTGCTATACTTAAGCTGCAATCTAGTAACTCACAACTATCACTGCCTAGAAACCCTTTCTAAAAACTTGTCTAAAAGGCAAAACCAAGTGCAGCGATCATGACTGGAACTATTTTTAGAAATTGATTAGCAATAATAAATTCAAGTATTTCTTGGAACAGATGGAATTTCAAGGGAGGTTAATTATTTAATCTGTATTTGTATCAAGTTTTCTCAAACTAATACCTATTTCTCTTTAAGGTAGCTACAAAGAAATAACATTATAAAATAAAAACAACAGTTGTTTTGCTGATATGTACGGCTTGAAATTATGTTAAAAAAAATAAATCGTTTCACACATGCATTTAGCACATTTTAGTCATTATCAAGAGAAAAGATGTATGCTTTATGTGCAAGTGCTACCAAGTGCCACAAAAGCGTTATATAAAGTCCAAAGGCTCAAACTCAAGTGTGCAATATTGAAAGCAAAGATATGGGAGCAAGGTGATATTTGCTACCTGGTTTAAGGTAGAATCTTGCTAATTAGTCCAATATATCATCAGTTACTGTATATCCAAATGTGTAACTTGACTAGGCTTATTCTCATCTCTCCAAAAACACAGAAAAAATGCAGTAAAATGTCTGATCTCTGCTCTCACCCCCCAAAAGTAATTTTATCTTTGCATGTTGTGCAATTCTCACATTCATCCACTATGTGCCAACACAAGACATTATCATTTTTGCAAAAGAAAAGATGAAAAGCTTAAATTACAGTACTGCAGAATGCCACTTAACACAAGAACTGCAGGAGAATTTCCCACGGAACATCAATCCAGATCTGAAAATCTATTTTATAAAAGCAGCGATTTTCTGCTAGCGAAGAGTTCCCTTTTGCTGTATTGCATTTTGTGATAAAATAGATAAACAGCATTCATTCTAATCCTAAATGAAAATATTTTGCAGTTAATAATTGAGGCCATTGTGCTTTTTGAAAACTAGGTACTAAATACTATTCAGCTGCTAGTAGCTGTTCTGATTTGGAACTGGAAAGCAGAATGAATTATGAATACCCTACACCCGCACTCCAGCATGAAATTTTAGTACATGCCTGCCACTAACTTCACTCATTGCCATGGGGCTATCAAGATGCTTAATTGTTAGCATACATTTAAAGTCTGTCTTAACCAGTTTTACAGAACACTGGACCATGCTCATATTCCAGTCTGAGTACCTGTGTAACACAGGGTTCAGATTCCACCATAATTTCTGCATAAATATACGCAGAAGTAAAATACCAAGCAGATGTGCACAGAGGACAATGTATTTTAGCTGTATACCATTTTGATACATGGCTTTCTAATAATAAAATCTGGATGAACTATTCATGCTGTTGCTTAAAAAAGAAATATATTGTCACTAGTATGTGGTCAAAATCTTATACTAATTCCCCCCCCCCCCCCAAAAAAAAAAAACCAAACAAACAGCCTATTCTCTTTTAAAAAAGAGAATCTTATCTCTACTGATATCTAATAGCCATCTTAAAAACCACCAGACAGGCATATAGAGGGTAAGTTAATTGTCCAAAGGCTAATTGATTCAGAATAAACAAGAAGCAGACTCAAGAAGGTGCAAAATGACAGTATTAGAATTTTACAGGTGCAAAATATGAAAAGCGTTTTGACAACATACAGTCATTGCTTCAGATATTTGACTCTGTAATGCTTAAAAAAAAAAAAAAAAAAAGAATATTTAGGCAAAAAATAATAAAAAAAACACCCAAAACCCAAGCCTGTGGCTATTATTTAGGTTATTATTATTATTTACATGGCCTAAAAAGCCATCTGATATATCATTCTATGGTATCCAATGGTAAATGGAAAATTAGTGACCAAACGCATCCAAAATTTACATTCGTAAGGACTGTAAAAGTCAAGACTAATTTAATTTAGATATCAAGTACTGCATAATGAGTGTTTTGGTTACCAAACCCATCACAAATGTATTTAACTCCAATGAGAAGAGAAAGCAATTCCTAAAGTCAGAAGGGCTGAAAGGACTTAATGTCACACGTTTTGATAGGCAATTCTCAATTATCTATTATGAAATTTTACATGGAATTCTATTTCCAGGTGAGCATCTTTTGCAATTTTCTGCTTGCTCACAACTATACTTTTAGGAAAAATAATATACTTGTTACCTATTATTCAAACATTCGTATTATGAAAGAATAGTATTATATACAAACATTTGAATAGTGAATCAAATGCAATGTGAAAAAATTTAGAAAGATTAAAAAAAATCCACATTTTAAAAAATGTAGTAAGATAACCACAAAACAAAACTAAAGAAAGCTTCAAACTCCCCCTCCCCGCTCCGCCCTTAGTAAGGACAGCAGAGCTCAGAAATCAGAACTTCTTAAAAACATCGACGTTAGGCAATAATAGCTAAATATTCTTCCGCAATTGTACAGAGATGCATTGTTTTGTATATGCTTCTTGCCAAAAAATGCAGAAAGCTTGCAGTTAATCCTTGGTTGTCAAATTACATGCCATAATACAGTTGATAATATTTATTCTTGAAGTAAAGCATATATATATAAATTGTATTAAAAAAAAAACCACACACACACAAAACAACAAAACAATACACTAGTCGTAAAGTCCCTTCTGAGGAAAAAATCAGCGAGGAAGAAATCAAGAAAGTTCTAAGTATTTTAAAAGAAATTATAAAATAAATACTAACCAAACCGATAGGCTTGAATTCAGCATGAACATTAACCCATCCACCAACACTGCAGAATTATCCAGGCTGCCCCCAAATTTTAATAAGCTTTATTGAGCTGTTATAAATTGACAAAATATTTATAGCAAAATAATTTTCCATAAATTGCACTGTACTATAGCAAGGTAATGAAGAGCTGTAGGACAGGTTTTAAGATGCACTGTACTTTCATCTGAAAAGTCTCCTGAAATTCTTTGAACGTTTCCAGGGGATTAATGAGGTATTTTGACAACAAACAAGAAGTGTCTGGTTTTCAAGAAGCCTTATAAGAGGGAACATTCACATCCTTGGAAATTAAACTGTGTATTTTAAGCCACTAAAAATAACACAATTATTAAAAATTTGGCAGCTCTGAAGAAAAATACCAGAAGATACTAGCAAACACATGGAACTACTGAAGAGCGTCAAACTTGAGTACACATATTTTACAGCATTTTAACATGACTTAAACACCAATTTTAACAGCTTAATTGAATGTTTCTTATTAAAAGCTATCACAGACGAACTAAAATAAGAACGAGCTAGAATGTAACTAAATCAAAAGCATTATTCCTTGCAAGTTTAGTGGGTTAACTGTGTGTACGTGCACTAGTCCCCTTGTTGTACACCCTTATCCATTCAAGAACTGCTACAGTGTTTTTAGGATTTCAAAACAGTTGGCAAGAATACTCATCTCACATACACAGCAAAATTTCAACAAGCAGACCACTACACCTACAATTTTTATATTTATTTCTAAAAATATTCAAGGGCCTATTCCTCCAAAGCAGCAGTCCCTTGAATGCTTTAATGCATTGTGGAAACGGTATTCATGTATAAATAAGGGTTCATTTTAGTGAAGAAAGCAGAGCTCTTGAAGACTCACTTCTGTAAATTCCTCAATGTTTCTGACTGCTTAAATCCTTAAATTCAGACTGCTTAAATCCTTAAAATTTTACCAATATTTAATTAAGCTGGGAAAGAAGTATACTGAGGTGTCAGTTTAAAAACGTCTTATATCCCAAAACCCGTGAAAACATCCACATAGAGTATTTATACAAGCATTTAAGAGAGCCAATACCTTAGGTGTTTGCAACATTTAACATGAATTTTCCACAACCTGAGAGAAAATCAAGCCATTTTAAGTCTTTCCTGAATTGCTAAGTACTCATCTGTAATAATTTTTTAAATAATAATTGCCTTCAGAGTGATAGCAGTTGCACAGGAAAAGGCTGCTTCCTAAACTCTACTCCTTTCAGGCTGCACCCTTTCACAGACTAAATATTTCACAAAGGCAGCATCTTTATGAAGCTTATGGTTGAGCACTTTACTTTCTGTAGTCACTTCTCATAATTTACACGATCTTGTCCAATATGTATGTTTTTAAAATTCTGGCTTGTCTCAGGTCTTCAGATCAACAAATGTGGAAGGAAACAAGAAAAAAAGAAAACAAACAAACAAACAAACAAAACCACAGACACACAAAAAAAGAAAAACAACCAAAAAGCACACAATTTGACCCTTTCTTCAGGAACAGCAGTCTACTCATCTTAATAGCTATTCAGTGATACTTTTAAAGCCTGCAGTGCATTTACAAGCCAAATCATTACCCAGGTAGGGCAGTGAGGGGGGTAGACTTATGTGTCATTGTGCCTCCATCCCCAGTAAGGCTCTAGACACCTTTAAGAACAAGAATTCCCCCCCAATATATTGTTTTGTTAATCCTTTTCCTATGATCTGTTTGCCTGGCTAGAGAAATTATGCAAAAAGTAATAAAAGTTCTAATTCAATTTCCATGTTAAGAGATGGATTTGAAAAAAAAAAAAATCAGAAACCATATTCTTTGTGTTTACTAAGAGATATGCACTCCAACATTTAGTGTCATGGAGCTGGAGTTAAAACCAGAAACGGTGAAGATAATTTAGCTGCATGAATGCCTGCTCTTCAGTAAAATGCTGCCAAAATTAAATAGGAATGAAACAGCACTTTGTAGTCATTGGTCGCTCAGCAGGGTTTGCGTAGTTAAAAACCTAAGTGAAAAGGGTGATTGACCTACATTGCTACTAGCTTAGCACAGCTGTACTTTCATATTTTTGCTGCATCCGAGGAAGCTCATTATTTAATACAACTGAGTTACGTGTAATTGTCGGTTTTTCATTTTACACTTTTAGGAGCCAGATATTAATCTCAGATGTGTGGCACGCGTTACTGTGCATCTGGAAGTATATGCGGCTGCCCATTTGCACGCAAGGCTAAAAAGATGGGACTACACACAGTTGCACCTGAAATTAGGAGGCTGCCCAGGGGTAGGAGGACCTCACAAGCATGCAGAAATCAAATGAGCAGATGGAACAAAAAGCAAATCCCCCTGGCACCCCAAAGGCAAATGCAACGCTGTTTTTCCCATTGTTTTGAGCAGGAGTAGCCCAGAATGCATAACCAAAGCACATTTCACACAACTCATACCTGCAGTTTAAATAAGTAATAACCTTCCAGTTAACAACCAGTTTGATATGTTAACAGCCCTTGGGCTGTTAACATAACAACTGGTCATTAATGGCAGTAATGACAGATTTCAGAGGGAATATTGTGCTTGTAAATGGACATGCTGCCAGTCAGAACAGAAGACAGAGCGGTATAGGTTGATACATTAAGATGTCATTGCACAGCTCTGGAGGAAAAAAAGAGGAAAAAAACTTGCATATTTCACTTACTGTAAATGGACTTGAAATATTGGCGTAAACCTAAGTTCCTTAAATTAAGTCTTCACTTTCTAACTCAAGAGTGTATAAGCAGAAGACAGAAGCCTGCAGGGGAATTATACTCTGCATATCATTTTCACCGAGTATGTTATTTCTAACATTGAGACCTTTCTTTACTCAAGTCAGTTCTCATCTTCGTTAACAAAACAGAGTTCATTCCTGCCGTGGCCACCCCAACAGCCTGGGTACCATATGCCACCTCTAAAATCACTGGAATGACTTACTTGAATCAGATTGCAGGGGAAAAGCCTCTCACACCCAGAACATCTTTCAAGCTCATTACATCCATCCCCTCAACCCCTTCCATACAAAAGAATAAGGTCTTAATGTAGTAAAATTAACTCAATTTACCAAAGGAGACAACTAAAGCAAAACAAGTTTTAAAGTCCTGAAGATAGAGTATTTATAAAACAAAAAACTTCAAGAGGGTATCTCCAGGATAAAATGCCAAACAAAAGAATTGGGGCAGACGGAATCTTTTTATGTTTTTTTTTTTTTTTTTTTTTTGGCAGGCATTTTTAAATGAGAAATACTAGAAGTATCTTTGCAAATAGCCAAGGACACAATCACACAGTTTGTGAATTTAACCATCAATGTTAAAGCACACAGACTGGCTACATTATTGCTTATAGCATCTGTAGAATGGCTGTCTTATTGAAATACATAATGAACACAGAGAGACAAGTTAATAAGCAATTTTACTCTTTATAGTATCGTACAAGCCACATATCCTCTAGAGGGCACCACATAAATTAATAGGAATCTAGAATGATTTTGTATGTAGCAAAGACTCCCTTTACGGTTAAAAAGGAAAAAAAAAATTAAGAGGATAGTTTGAAACTGTAATCGAACTCTAATCTGATCATTAGTACTAAGTAATTTGTTCTTTAAATTGATATCAAGTGGGTTGCTAAATATGAAAGCTTATTTGACTACAAAGCTAGAGAACATTTAACTAGTTTCTACATTAGCATTAAAAAGATCACTTTTATAGGTTCACTGCATAACTAAGTAGATAAGAAGCAATGAGGCAAATGACTATCTGCAATTACCTTAAGTGCATCAGTATGAAGTTTAGAGTAAATACCAAATTTAAATCTGTGCACTCACAAGAATCACTAAGAAAAGGCTCATGACTTTCATTAAGACTTGATAAATCCAGAACAAAATAAAAAAACATCTTAAAACTGACTACAGGATTTGTTATATACACTGGCTTCACTGGTGCAAAAGTAGATATTGCGTATGAAAACATAACCAAAACATTAGTTTTGAATGTTGTCATGACAGATGCATCATTGTGTAAAAAACTGTCTCCTTTCTTTGAATTACATACTATGAGTTTTAAAAATCTGTTTGCAAAATGTTTACCCCTGCTAGACCTTCAAAGACCAGAGAACAATGCGAAACACACACCCCTGTGCTGAAAAAAAAAGTACTTTTTTGTAGCTCTATTACTAGAACACTTTTGGTTTTGATTTTAAACACTGGATCTGTTGCATTAGTATTTGGGAGATTAGGTAGGTTCAAAGGCCCTAGTAAACCTGGAGATCACATTACCCCAGCAGTTTTCTTACTCCTGCAGGCACTTGTAGAAAGATTCTTAAAATGGGTTTTAAATATTAGTCTCAGCATTACCTTCCCCACAGAAGCTGTCCACACCCCTGTCTACATATACATACATGATTTAAGATCACAAGCAACCTAGGCTCCTGTACAATAATTCCTTCCTGTTAGCTACTTCTTTGGCAGCTTTTACACAATGGCTTTAAGTTGCAGACTCTATCTTATGCTCAACTCATGGACATTTAATGGCTAGCAGAGCACTTTTACCACTAAGAGGTCTTAGGCTATGTCTGAAGAACCCTGAACTGCCTTGCAGCCCCAGCTCAGCAAATGCACAAGGCACTTGCAAACGCTTTTTGCTCTGCTCTAGAAAAAACAGGTTGTAATGTGGAGAGCCAGGGTACCAACTGTTAACGCTTCAGTCTTGATTTCTGTTCCAAACTATCCATGCCAAGCAACCTGGGAACTTCATAGTCGGTACCTGTGCTTACACTGAACTTGTAAGTTAATGCATTCAAAGAGAATTTTAATTTTTCCCCTATGTATTACAGACTTGAATGTCCCTTTAAAAGGAAAAGACTTCACTACAGGGGCAGAGGAAATATTCCCAGAAGTTCATGTTTGCCTCAGGCAGCCAGTCTCATTAGGCCCCTTATACAGAGTGGAAGAAGGTGCTCCTATAGGAAATAGGTGCTCAGTCACCCCAGAGGAGTCTCTCTCTGTCTATTTGCAAGTGAGAGCCTAGAGAGACCAAACTTCCTGATTAAACTCAGCTTATGCAAGTAGCCCTATGTATTCACATGCACTCTACAGATAAATTAGCCAAGTACTTTGCTGAGTTGTACCCCAAATGTTTTAGAGAAGGTAGGACGATGAACAATCAAGAGGGCAGAAATCAGGTGGTGGTTTGCAGTCTTTGAGAAAAGGTGCCAGCTCACCCATGTCCCACACAGTTCCCCAGGCTGAGGAGCAGAGTTGATTGGGGCATGCTGGCTACAGAGTTATTTACAGGGAAGGCAAGTGAGTGGGCTTGGTCCAGCACCTAACAGGCAAATGGCAGTGTTCATAAAAGCTCTCACCACCACAAACAAAATCCTTCCAGCAAACTCAGAGGACAGAAGTGCATTCGCACAGACAAGTGAAACGCTTTCCACTCACAACCTTCAGACCCCACACTCAAGCTGTTGAAAACTGCGCAGGCGGGCCTGCTGCATTAGGCTGCGGTGCCTAAAAGCCCCACTGCGTTTAGTAGGAGATCAGCTCCCCCAGAGCGCAGTGCTGCCGGAGGGATGGGGGTTATTCTGTTCTCATCCTCCTCTCCTCTTAGCCCTGGTATAAGCATCAGAAAATTCACAACAGCGTGCTTTCCAATTCAGGACAGACATTGCCTTTGATTTTAGTTTCACTCACCACTATGCTGCAGTGGTTGTCTCACGCTCCACAAACGCTGTCCACCACATACTACTTACACACCACTAACTACACGGGAAGGACTGAACAGGCTTACCAGGTTAATCAGTGAACGCGATGAGGGTGTGACCTACCTCAGGTAGTCTCTGCGACAAAGGATAAGGTTGGCTTTGGTGTACAGAGTAGAGCCCACCTCCCCCAGGCGGCAGTCACAGCAGGCACATTTCAGGCAGTCTTCATGCCAATATTTGTCCAGGGCCTTTAGAAGATACCGGTCTTTAATCTTACGGTTGCAGCCAGCACAACCTTTCGGCTTGGTGTCTGGCTGAACTGAGAGCATTTGTATACCTGAAACACAGCAAGAGCAATGAAAAGTGAAAATAGACACTCTCCAGCATCAGTTTCAGCTTTCTCTTCCTCCACCTCTCCTCACCCACGCATCCCCAGATCATTAAAAAGGCAACAGCATAGATGGGGTGACATAAACTTGAGTGTCCACAGCAAGCTGAAAACATTAAATAAACTGGAGAGCTGAAATGTCCACTGGTCTGAGTTTCACCTCATTTACCTGGTCTCTTTGCTGAAAAGAAATATTTAAAAATTAAAATGAAAATATTTCAGTTGAAGTCACCCAGTTTTGACCAAAGTATCCAGTGGTTTAGCATCCAAAATTTAAACTAACAGAGTATCGGCAATGACAAACATATCTAAACTAACATATTTGTACCTATATGCACTACCTTTGTCAAATATAAGAGCACTCAAGATTCTAGAGATGGAAAAGACAAGCTATTAGAGGCACAGGACAAGAGTTTCAGGGAGATTTGACATAGACATTTTTGTACTAGAGGTTGTTTTATTTATTTATTTAAAGATTTCTGTTCTTAGGCACATGAATGAAGCAATCTGATTTCCAGAGACTTCAGTACCAGCACATCTCTAGTTACATCCTTCAGTCTAAGGACCTGCTAAAAAAATCTGACCTTAAATAATCTGCACAAGGTCAGACAGTTGCTAGTTTGTCAAGGATAATAATAATAATAACAATAATAATAATAACAACAACAATAACAACAATAATAATAATAATAATCTCTGCCCAACTTTCTAATTTTTCAATTTTAGCCAGCAGATAGTTTGGGACAAGGGGTCCACTGGTATCCATTAAGTATATATACCTTTCGATGTAATAGCAGAGAACATTTAAACAACAATTCAAACTCCTGAACCACTGTTTCAGGGACAGAACAGGTAAAAGTGGGACACAGCTAAGCGATGGTACATGGAGTGCTGCAGCCGTCTTCCAGAGATCCATACAAAAATCGATTGCTCTGAGTTTTACTGTAAATGGGGAGAGGAGGTCACTGTCCCAAAGTGCTTACAGACTGGTCTCTCTTGGTTAGTCTCACGAACTGTGAACCCATTATGCAGACTGATTCTCTGGAATTCATTCCTTAGAAGAAGCAAAAATCATAGCCTTGTGGATGCTTTGTTGTACATCAAACAGGCATCAGAGAGGAAAGAGAACTGACACGCAGTTCGATTATTAGGTTATCTCACTGTTTTAAGCCAGAGATGTAACTAAAAATATAGATAGATAGATACACTCTAATGAGTAGCATGTAAGTATTACAATGAGAATTTTTCAAGACTGAGGAATTAATGCTTTTGCCAACAGGAAAATCCTTCTCCCACGTTCGGGACGTGGCACCCCATTCTCACGCAGCGACTACAAAGGTCAAATAGTCTCATAACAAAGAAAAGCAAATTCAAGAGCCCCTCATCAAGAATGCTATACTACCTACTGCTAAGAAGGCTTTACAGTCTCAGCTTTTATAAGCACATCTCAGTCGGTGCTGTAACACACCACTATAGACAGGCAGTCTCAGGTAGCAAGAACATGAACAAGTTGGTGTTTTATTACATTTACTTTTCTAAGCTGTCATAAGGAATAGAAGAAAATAAGTTTAATATTTGAAGCAACAGTATAGTATGCCTTTATGAATATTAGCACCATGAAGACTAGAAGCTAAATATTACGCCAGCTGAAGTATCCCAGTGATCTGTATGTGTATGTGAAACGCATCAAATTTACGCGGATTGCAGCAAGTGCGAAGCCTGTTAAGTGACTTTTCAGGGTTTACCAAGCTGAACTCCCAAGTTTCACCTGTGAAGCTGGTAACTTAATTAGAAATAGTAATTCTTGTTCTCATTGTGATATACAACAGCCCCGCTTTGCGATACACTCTGTTATGCAGTTTGGAACAATATATTTGTCTGTTAAATTACCTGTTCAGTTATAGAGACAGTTCTCCTAGTGAACACCCTGAAGTACCACGGCAGTACTGCTGCCTAATGTCTAAAGCTCATAAAAAGATAATGTAAGGTCTTTATTTTTCTACCCGTAAGTACAAAAACGGCTTTGCTGCCTTCCCATTACTCTCCAATCAACACTACTCTCACACCTCCTACACTACTTAGAAACTCCTGAGGTCTGTTTCTCATTCCCCAGCGGGAGGATGAGAGCAAGCGACCTGCTCGGGCTCCGCAGCAAGGCAGGGGCACATCTGGGAACAAATGCACATTGCTTATCCTAAGCGAGCACCACGAGGCAAAGGCAGAGTGCCTACGGTATTTACAATTGCCAACTGGCTCCCCAAAACTCAGCATGAGGATGTGAAGCAGCAAGGCAACATGGCTACAAACAAACAACTAAAAGCAGTGAAAATAGCAGATTCTTGTAAAGACTCTCTACCAGACTGACTGTACAGGGAAATCCTGCTGGATTACTTATACCTTCAGCCATTGAAAAAGCTTAATCTGTGAAATTGCATATCGGGTTAGAGTATAAATATCCTCTAAGTGCCCATTACGTGCTTATTCCTAGACCCTCTCTTCCACCATTTAGAGGACAGACACAAAATAGTTTGCATCAACTTTGTGGAACTCACTAAAAAAGTTCAGAAGCATGAAGGACTCTTCTAGTATTTTAACCTTTTGCTCTAAGGGAAACCAGAATAAACTAGTAAATAACACAGGTAAGAGCTTTAAGGGAGAGGGGAAAGGGGAAAAAAAAATAAAAACCTCAACGTAAAAATTTTATCGTTTGGTAAGAAAGCAGGTGGGAGTGCAAAGGCTGGCAGTCTCTGACCAAGGCTGGATCAGCTGTCCTGTGCTTTCTGAAGGGAACAAGGTGCAAGAGAAGCAAGGCTGAACAAACAAATATCTGAACAAATTACAGTAATCAAGCATGACAATTCTTGAGATATATGCTGCAAACACCAGATTATTGTGTTATAAATAAAAGCACAGCTTACACAACATTGCACGCAGTCTGGCACCATTTTTGAGACGCTTGCTACATTCCGAAAGTAGACAGAGCACTGCTGCCGATGGTTAACCCAAACCCTCCTTGTACAAGTGAAAATGGGCAGACACCCCACAGAATACTGCTAATAACCCTGTATGCCTGTGCTCCCAAGGCTGGAAGAAGGTGACTCTGACATCCCACCGGCAGCATCTCCAGATTAGGGACTCAATCGGCAGCAGCTTTTGGAGGGAAGGAATACTTTTCTCCTCAGATAGATCTGATCTTTTTCACACTCTTACTTGCAATAAAGCTGCATCTATTTTAATGAAAGTTAAAATTAAACTACTATTTCATTATATAAAAAAAGGTTACTTTTTTTTTTTTTTTTTTTTTTTTGAAACATAGAGTGATCTAAACAAAAGAAAGCACAAGCAGTGCTCTGAGAAGTGTTTTACATAGCTCCGAATTCTTTGCACGTGCCCTTTTCTTCACAGCCCGGATTAAATCGCTTAATTTTGAGAACAGAATACTTGATTACTTTTTCCCTGTATAGTATGAGCCAGCTTAATGCAAATCACCTCCCAGACCATCTCTCCTCCCTTTAATGTTCCCACAGGATCTCCAACACAGTTACACTTCTCACATATGCGCTCGTGTATTTTTAGCTGCCTTAATCTCGCAGTAAGAATACCTGCAGCTGACTGCTAGCCAGCTTTCCACAGGGTTTGGTTTCGCTACCCAGTTATTTCTCAGGACACAGGAAGGAGCCTTTCAGAGGCTGACAGCACCCACTGAACCATCCGAGCTGCTTGCCGCTGCTTCGTCAGGACTCAGCAGACAGCACTGCCTGGCTGCCCTCCTCACCCCCACCCCTGTGAAGGCAGCACTCACGGAGCGCTTCCAAAAACATACAGCTCCATAAGTGCTACACCCAGGCTGTGAAAATCAAATCCAGCTTTCCCTTCAGTTTGGCAGAGTCCTACTCATGCTCTGCATCATAGAGCAGATCTGTTCTCAGAACAGAGAAATTTCAGTGCCTAGTCTGTCACTGTCAAACGAACCCTTTTTATTTCACCCCAGTCCATTTTCAAGGGCTTCCTCTCTCCTACTCTCCATCCCTCCCTCCCTTCCTCCACCCTCAGGCCCCAAAGTACTGCACATGAACTGCAGAGCTGTGTTAGCAATAAGACTTCTTAATCACCATCCACCACTGTTAGGATTTTTGAAGGAAGAATTTCATATGCTGATTTGTAGGCTTCTGCATTTCCCTCGGTCTCCCCAAAGAAGTTCAACAGAACTGACTCCCATCCCTTGTAGTTGCTGTTATTGTGCAATGAAACACTGACAACTGATTTGTAACTATGAATTCCAGGATAAAGAGGAACGAATGCTGGAAAAAAAGGCTAAAAAGGCTAAATTAGGTTCCTGAAAGAAAGCAGAGAGACAAAAACCCTCTTCACTCTGATCACCACCCTCAGCAAAATCAGGGAACGGAGACTGGACGTAACTAACTGTATTTTGTCAGTGAGATAGCAGTATCCGCGAGCAGGATTCATCTCTGCTTGTTCTAAGCACTGCTGAAGACTCCAGAACACAGTTTCTGGTTTGTGGTACAGGCAGCCTGTGAAGGGGATGCTAAAGGGTGGAAGAGTTGGATGTTCTTATGCACTACAGCACTTAACTTTTAAAGACCACTCACTCTCCTCCTTCACTGAAGCACACACACGATTCTACCAAGGACAGTGGGATGTACAGCAAGAAAAGGAAAACTTGCCTCTACCTCGAAGAAAAAAAAAAACAAACGGGAAATTAGTTTGGGGCAAATTGCATATCATTGCACGGGTCTCTAAAAGACAGTGAACTGACAGACAGCGCACAGTCAACACAAGAGTTGGAGATCCAATAGGAGATTAAAAAAAGAATACTTTTCAGCTGCTTTCCCACTTTACAGCTTTATCCTAAAAGCATTCATTGCTCCAATTATTCAGGATAATACACACGCAGGCTCAGAAAAAAAAAAAAAGTTAAGGTTTCAGAAGGGGAGAAACATTTCAGAACTCGCATGTAGCACATCGGGAGTCGTAACTAGTTTTAGATTGGCATGTAAATTGTTCTGTGGAAAATTCTTATTGCCTCCGAGACCCCGCTATTCTGAGTTATTTGACAGTTTAAGGGAAATCATAATTAAAAAAAGAGACATAAATAATAGCCTGTGCAGTGTGGTGCACAGAAATAAGTAGAACCATTTCATTTAAACTCTGGTGAGCTTTTAATTGCCTGGATTGCATTGTGAACCAGCCTAACGGTTGATTGCCTCCATTATGCTCTCTTGTTCTGTGCCATTCATCCGCACAGTCTCAGCTTCTGTAGTTAACACAACAAAGTAACCGCAACTCCATAACACTCAGGATTTTTTTTTTTTAAATAAAAGTAAGGTTTTTAGTGCTCTGAATATAGACTCTTCTGTATATTTTTGAGTTAATTTTCCACAGTATATAGCTAAACTTCACATCCTGCCCCTTCTTCTACAGAGGAAAGTGCTTTTATGTTATTATATTTTTTTAATAAAGGAGGTGGCTTGAAAACGGGGAAAAACGAGGAGGTTAGGTAAAAACTAAAAGTGGGAATGCAGTCCCACAGCTGGGAGCAGTGATACAGATTAAAAGAATTTGGCCAACATGGCTAGTCGATTGCCAAGAGACACCAAACAAAAGATTTCTCCTCTTCTTTCCCCTTCTCTTTTTGAAAGCTAGATTGGGCCTAAAAGCTTGTTTCTCTCTGTTCACTGGCCCAGAGCATCCCTGCAGGCTGTAGCCCCCTAAGGGACAACACAGCAAATAGATGTGCCCAGATCTCAGGGACGGGAGCTGCTTAGCTATGTTCCTACCCCTGTCGTGTCCCCCCCCCGCCTCCCCCCACTCCCTCCCTCCTCTTTTAGAGCAGTGGTGCTGGGAACCAATTTGATTCCCTTTTTCTCCAATGCAGCTGCAAGGCTCAGAGATACTGACATTTTTCCACTCTTATCAGTTTAATTACAGTTACCATGGCAGCAAAGTGCTAGTGCTTGGCAAAGGCCAACAAGAGATTTGCAAGACTGAGTTCAATTTTGATGCAGCTCACATGCAAAATAAATAAAAAAAAAAAAAATAAGAAACATACACTCTGCAACAAAGAATCCCTTTCGGGGCCGGACGCTCCAGCCTTTTGTGCTAATTCCTTCTGAGGCATCGCGGGGATGGGGTGGCGGGGAGGAGCGGGACGCGGCGGGGAGGCACGGAGCGCTGTTTGTTGCACCTAGCGGGATTAATCGCTCTCACCGGCGGTCCTACAGAGCCGTTTTAGGAAGGGCTGTGCCGGGCCCCCTTCGGGCACGGGGGCAGCGCCTTCAGGACGGGAAGAAGCGAGAGCAAGGCGCTGCCTCTTCTCCCCCCCCCCCAACCCCCCTCGCCCCGGCTCTACCTGCAAGCGCGCCCGCTCCGCCCGCCGCCAAGTGAGCCGGCGGATCGCAGCCTTACCAAAACTTTTCTCCTTTTTCTGCATGAGTTGATTTACGGGCGCCCGGAGAGCTCCTCCTCGGCGAAGCGCCGAAACCCAGCAAAAGTAGCAAGTGTGCTTCCCCGGCTCGGGGCGACCCGCGGCGGCGGCGGGGGGGGGGGGGTCCCCGGGCGGGCCGGGGGCTGCGGGGGGCTGCGCCACCCGCTGCCCGCAAGCCTCTAATCCCAGCGGCCCGCTAGCTTTGTTGTAACAAATGGCTTTGATTAAACTGTCACACGCGGCGTTAGCGTACCGTGTCGTGCCGGGCGTGCGAAGGGAGAAAGAGGGAAAAAAAAATAAAAAATAATAAAAATAAAAAAAAATAAAATAAAGGGAGAGGCTCCGCCGCAGAGGTGCTGCTCCTCCGGGCTGCCCACCCCTGCCGCCGCTCCGAGGGGGGCTCCGGGAGCCCCGAGCCGCCGGGGGCAGCCCCCGGCCGCTTCCCCCGGCCCGCGGCCGCGCTCCTGCCTCGGCTCTGCCCAAAGGGTTAACCCTGCGCCGAGCCAGCCGCAAATTAAACGGCTGTGCGGGGAGGCTTGCGGATTAAAGCCGGGGAGTGGGAAATTAACCTGCTCCCTTGGTAATTGAGAGCACGTTTCGAGAAGCTCTGGAAGAAGCAAGAATAATAATAACAATAATAACGGAGGCGGGGGGGCCGTTGGGGGGGGGGGGGCTGCTGCAATTCATTGTTAACTTTGACTGCTATTTCTCGAGACATCCAGGTAGATGGGTTTCGCTCAGCATCCTCCGCTTGCATGTATTTCATGTCTCATCATAAAAATAATGAAGCCTCACATGATTTAAACAAAACAGTCTCAGCAGAGCTGCAGCTTGAGTGAAAGTTGCAGTGCAGAGATGTGTGTGTGTATTGCAGCCCCGGCTTATGACTCAGAGAGAGAGAGAGAGAGAGAGAGAGAGGGAGAGAGGGAGTGATGCAGACACACATACACAAATGACCCAAAGCTTATGTACACAGTTGCCTCACTTACCTTCTCAATTAAGCGATACAGGGGAGGCAGTTCAATAAGCACAGTGGCTGCTTTGTAGCTCTTCTCCTTGGGAAAGGTCAAAAAGAAGCATTGTTTGGGGAAAAAAAAAATAAAGGGGGGGTGGGAGAGATGGGGAGGGAGATCGCTATTCTTTAAGTTTAAAATAATGAGGTCCTCAAGGATCCGCCAAGTAATTGTGTTGACCGCATCCGAGCTACAGGTGTCCTCCTTTTAGTATCTTGCAGTCCAAGGCTGTCTGTCTCCGTCCTGGCTGAAGACAACTTACCTAAAGCAGCGTGTGAGGAGCCGAGTTGAATGAAGTCAGGGCTTTATCAGCTGCAAAATGCAATCCCTTACCAGCCAGACATAATACAGCAAAAGAAAAGGTCACTCAGTTATTACTGAGCCAGCAGAGCCCAGGCAGCTCTTGTGGAAGACCACAGAGAAGCAGCTCCCTTCCGATTTAAGGCTATTTACCTCTCTCCCCCTCCACCCACCCACCCTTCCTCTCTCCCCCCTCCCAACTCCCCCTTTCTCTCCCTCTCTCTTTCTCTCTCTTCTGCAGCTCGCTCAAGTACAGCCGCCCTCGGAAAGTGCAAAGCAGCCAGGAGACAGATTGGGCTTTGTTGGTAATTTCCCATGGTGAAAATTTACAAGCCTGCAAGTGCAGTCAGCAAAACCACATGCATATGCTAGACACAAACACCAGGGACACACACACACGCACGCACACACACAAGTGACCTCTACTGAAGCGGCTCAGGATCACCTTCCCAGAGAGTGCTCCAGAAACAGACCCAGGGAAACAGGGGAGCGCCCTCCCACTCCCCCCCCCCCCAAATACTTTGCCTAAACAAAACAATAAGTTGCCTACGCGCAAAAAAAAAAAAAAAAAAAAAAAAAAAAAAAAAAAAAGCAAGATACATATCTCTCTATTAATGAGTAATGAGAATAATCCCTGAAGGTGAAAACGCAGCTTCTCTCGGTGCTACATGTGAGCTGCTCAGAGAGGAGCGCAAACTCCAGAGTGAAAGTTTCCTGCTCCCTGGTGCGGTCCCTACTGGTGCCTGACATGGCTGCCCTTGGCCCGGCCACTCACTGGGCACTGCTTGCCCCTTGCCACCTCCTTCCCCACACTTTCCAAGCTGAATGCTGGAGAGAAAAAAGCTGTTTCCCCCCTACAGGATCCTCGTCCCAGAAGCTGAAGACAGAGCCTTACTCTCTACCTAGTGGTGGAGGGGGAAAAATAATAGACACGGATGTGCTGTAGGTGTTGAATACCTTTGACCAAGAGACAGACAGACAGACGTGCAAACACAGAAGAGATACAGCATGCTTTGATATTCAGTCACGCTCACAGATGATTGTTTTTTCATGTTTTATAATAAAGATGTTGAGCCTAGCCTACTGTAAATAAAGTTAAAAAAATCCAAAGCATCTTCCTCTAAGAGCCATCTGCAGTTGGAGAAAGACCAGATTAAGAATTTGTGAATACAGTTTTCAGACTTCAAAGTGAATATCTGTTGTCTGCTATTAGAAGCACCACGCTAGATTTCCACAAAGCTTTGAAAGATGTCAGCTTACAATATACCCTAAATTTGAATGACACTCATATTATAGAAGTCTTTCAAGACCCAAGAAAGATTTAAAAGCATTGAAATGCTCTACCATCTGCACCCCTCCCTCATATAAT
>NC_139042.1:140287467-140334967 GCF_965140915.1 Aythya marila | reverse complement strand
CCCACTGAAATCACTGTGACTTGGGACAATGAATTGAGTTACTTGCTGGACAAACTGAAGACACACAACAGGAAACTTTTAAACCCTCAAGTTTTGGCAAACAAAAAGAACACATCACAAACATGGCCCTCAAAATACTACCAGTAATAGAGAAATTAATTTCTGTATGAAAAAACTTGAAAAAAAATAGTTGCAGATGATAGCAATTTTATTTAGCTCCTAAAAAGGTTAAAATCTAGGTGGGAGAAGGAAAAAGAGTAAAAAGCCCATCTGGTCTTAAAAAAAAAAAAAAAAAAGTAAAAAAAAAAAATAGTATACCAATTTTTAACCCAGATTTGAAAACTGCCAAGTTATAATAAACACCTGAAAACCTGGGTTTATAATGGAAACTGCAAGTGACCCCTCATTGCAATGGAGCCTGGACAATAACAATTTACAGAGCAGCTGAAAGTCATTCATAACAAGCTGAATAAACTGACTCTGAAGAACTAGAATCAGAGTTAGTGAGAATGTTGTTCAAAGACTGAAGTAGCAGCTGACAAGATTTTCATAGGAAAAATTTAAACTCTTGCCAGTTTTCTGAATGACTTTTTCAGGCCCTGTGCAACCTCTTGCCACCCACCCACTCCCACACCACTTTTGTGGATATCAAAATAGAGGCAGCTTGTTCTTTCTAAGGCTGAATTCTGCAAACTACAGTTTCAATCTCAACAAAGTAATCAGTGTAATGGTATGAGGACCACACTTACAAAGCCCTGCCAGACTGGAGACCAGGATCAAGTTTCTCTTTTACAATTTCTTAATATCCTTTATCATGCCATGCACTCTCTGCACATACTCTTTGAAAGACAAAACAAAAGGGCATCCATAACTATGAAGTGTATCATTTATGTTCACTCCCTGTCAAGTCCCGAAGAGAAGACACTGTGCGAGGAGAAGGCGTACAGTTGTAAAGTTAAAATGTGATGTGGCTTGGAATAAAGTTTGCCAAAGTACTTCAGAGGTTTAGGAATTAATCCCATTTTCAAAGGTCAGTTAAGAAATTACAGGTCTGTCCATCCATTTTCAATGAAATTTGGTCTCTGGAAGTCAACAGGAATACCTAGAGGATCTGGAACAAAGTGGCTACCTAAGTCCATATGGGGTCTGAATCTAATTTGTCCCTTATTTATGTTTTGCCTCACTATTTAAGAAAATAATTTCCAACTTGCACTTCTTATGAGTTAACTGTGTATGTACCTGAAGTATTTGTTTTGTCTCTAACTACGTCTCATTTTTAGCAACCACCCTCCTAACAAACACTAAAAATTTCTGCCTTATTTTTGCTTCTCTCATCTTAGAGCATCATAATAAGTAACCTGAAAGTTAAATTCTTTACCTCCTAAAGATTTAAAATCAGTAGTAAATGCAACTTTCAGTACAGAATGCAAAATAACAGTACTAGTTCAGGAAGAAAAAGTGAGTACCTGAAAGGAGTCTTTCTGAACCCTACCACCAAGTGGAGCCCTCAGCTCTGAATTAAGTAGATAGTGAGTCCCTATCCTTCAGCGAATTCAGGCTGTCTTCTGTGTAGGGGCCAGGACTAGCATCTGCAGATTTCATGAGTAATCCGAGATAAATTAGCTAATAATGGCCAGATTCAAAGTTTTAATAGAGGTTAAGGGTTGGTATGCACACACAGGCTGCTGGCTGGAACATAGCTAACAAAATGTAGGTCTCTGACAGACAGAAAGAGGATTTAAATACCTTTTAGGTACCTAAAGCATTGCAGTTTTGAGGCCTACATCCTCCATGGAAGACTGAGCACAGAACCCCTGTGAGACTTAGCAGAAATGCTTACACTCACAGCTCCCTTTTTGCCCTCTGGAGAAAGGAAATTCTGTGGGATTACATTTGCATCCATTAAAAAAGAAAAAAAGGGGGGGGGGGCCACAAAGATTTAGATTATGCTTAGAATTTGCTTTCATAAAATACCCTAGAAGGGGACTGTCTTGGCACCATCTTTAAGGATATAATGCCACCTACTGAATTACCACCATTGCAGTCTGGAGCTCACAAGTTTTTCCTCAGGGAATTCAAAGCTACATGCTCAATTCAGTGCTGACCCTGTCTAACATACGAGTTATGATAAGATCAGAGCCCTAGAAAGTGGGATGACTTTATACTATTTACCAATAATTAGCTGTATTTATCGATTAATTTCTGGAAGTTACTATTTTCAAGGACACCTTGCACTCCAGAGAAGAAAGATCTACAGCTAACTTTCATCTTATTGTAAGGGGACTCTATGACAACTACTTTGAAAGGTATCCCATCCATCAACAGGCCAGATTTCTCCCATGGACTCAGATACTTCAAGAAAAATCAACAAGAAGATTCTGCAGTAAGAACACAAAGAGTAGCAGAGTCAAGAACTCAGAGTTTGAAAATCCCAGGGTAACAGTTAAGAGCAAATGAGATTTATACAAGATTAATCTGTGCCCTTGTAGAAATGTACTGAAATGTGTAGAAATGTACTGAAAGTAAGAACTCACTCTATTAGTTTAACTGCAGAAGAAGGCCTCATTCAGTTACCAAGCATTACAACATTTATCTTGTTTTCCTTATTTAAGATAGCTCCTTCAAGCCCTATAATTAGTACAAAACCATGCTTATTTTTCCCATGTTATGGTGTTTACCAAAGCTAAGTCATTCACAAAGAAAAATTGCTTCAGCCATTCAAAGTCCTTGAGAGAAAGAGTCACCCTCTCAGAAAAAGCTAAAAACTGACTCTGCAACTTTCAACAGGGCTCATCCTCACTAAGTATCTAACATTCACAATTCCTTTTTAAACATTTGGTATCTCATCATTCTTTTAATGTTGAAAGCATAGTTCCTATTCATTTCAGGTGGGAGTATTTGGTACCTGTGCCAACCTGACCCCAGGTGCCTTTCATTCAGAATTCAAAAGCGCAGAGCACACTGTTTGTAACTGTAAAAGGTGATAAAAGAGATGGAATCCTATTTATTTTTCAACTATAAAAATTGAATACTTTGAACAGAAGACTATCCTTGCTTTTCTTTCTCTGATACCTTGTGTTAATCACTTTACATCTTTTGTAAGAGATGAGGTAGGGATCCTGTACATGCTAGCCTTTTCCCTCGTATAGGTCATATTTTTTCTCAAGGTAGGTTTCTCTCATGCAGTGAATGAGGCAGGTGAGCCTGTAATTAAAAGCACTATCGTGATTTGTATTCATAAAGGAATTGAATTGAAGTTGTATGTAAATGCAATATTACTGGTATTTCCTGTATAGAATACCAGTATGATTTTAATCACAAATATTTTAATGTAGCTTCTCAACCCAAAAAAAAAGAAAAAAAAAGTAGAAATGTCTAAAATAGAGAATCACTTTGACTTTGAGATCTCTTAAAGCAGCCTTGGGTTTCTGGACCATAGACTAGAACAATGTGAGTGCTGTGGGCAGTTACATAGCTAGCAACATAATGCCTACTTTCATGATAAAGTTTCACTTGTTGGGACCAACTTGGAACTTCTAAGTTTCATTTGTAATATTATCTTCCTTGTATTTTCTCCTACTTATTCATTTTCTGCTCATCTTTGACTACTGTCTTTTGCCTTAACTCACCTAACTGTCTCTTTGGTGCTGATTTGCTATTTCACTTTCATGTCTTGCAGCTCTTCTCTCCCTTTTACTTTATTTTCTCCCCCTGAAATGCTGTCTAGGTAGGCATAGGTGAGAAACACCAAGAATTTGCTTTTGGGCCATGGGCATGACTACAGGGCAGCCCGAGTTGACAGGATGAGGAAGAACAGGGAAAAGATTAGAGCATTTAAGTGGCAGCTGAATCTTGGGAAAATATGAAAGTTAAGCTCTGAAGTCTCTGCTGATGCATATGAACCAGAATCCCTGGGAGGCTCTTAACTTTGCCAAATTCGGGCAGCTTTTCATAAGAATTAATAACCCTGGCATGAGGTGTTTTTGTTTTGTTTTGTTTTGTTTTGTTTATGTGACCTTTCATATCCTAGTCAAAAGAACGGAGACAGTATAGATCATAAATCAGGATTTTTTGTTCTTTTAATTTCTTAAAAAAAAAAAAAAAAAGAAACCAAAACCAACCAAAAAAAAAGGACAAAACAACATGTTTTTTTCTCTCTCTCTCTCTCTTTTTTTTTTTTTTTTTAAATATATATATATTTATTTTCTCAGAAATAGCTGAACAGTTTTAACTGAAACTCAGAAAACAAAAAGGGAGAAAGGAAAAGGGAAGCCTGGGGCATAATTCTGCTGTAGAAAATTTCAGTCCAGATTCTGAGAGTCTGGCAAAACTAGAAACAACTGAAAACAGAACTTTATAGCAGTGCACATTAGGTACCTTTAAATTATAGACACCTGGAAAGTGGTGTGTAGTGTTGCGGCTGCTTCATTGTCTCCAAGCCTGAATTAGTAATCTCAAGTAACTGACTTGACTTCTTGACTTCTGAGATCTGCTGAGTTCATAGCTCTTTTTTTAAATGAGGTTACTAGCTTATGCACTTAAAAACATACTGTGTCAATCTTTATGCACATATGAAGAAAAAAGGTCAGGGCTATGTACATTTAGAAAAGGACCCAGGCTAGGAAACTGTCTTAGTTCTGAACCACCACTACTTCCTTTTGCAACCATGTGCACATGTGCAAGACTTCCTATCCACTCATGCCCACACCTCTGAGTGCTTCCTGTCCACACCTTTAAGTAGTGTGTAAGGGTTTTGTGTCTGGTGTTTGTTATCAGCACCATTTTTTCTGGGTGAAGTTTGGAACGTGCCCCTGAGGCTGAGTTTTGGAAAGCTGGTCTTCATTCAAACTTCTGAGTGCTATGTCTCAGAGTCCCATGGTGCAATATATCAGAAAAACCCTCAGAAACCTGGGAGTTTGCTGTCAGTCGCATGTGAAGTTTGTGAAGCTACTCTGGAATTTTAAATGCCTTCTGCTCAGGAACAAATGGGACTGGTAAAACCATGGAGTACTAATGAGAATAAGGTCACTGTATAAAGATCTGGTTGGAACATGAAATTTTAAGTAGAGCCTGAACGCTTGTGTTTGAAGAGGTACTTCAGAGTAAGAGGTGGACAAACTGTGGATTAAGGCCCATATAAGTAAAAGACTGTAATTCTACAATTCCACTGTTAATTAGTTTCTACATAATTAAAGATTTCTCATTTTGAATAGTGTCTGTGAGTTCCTTCTGTCCTTGGCAAAGTTTGAAATCATATATTATGGCTTTGACTCTTCTCTGGTGCACTACGAGTAAATATTAGGTGTTTTTTTTTTTTGTCATTGTTGTATTTTTTTACCTTTCCCTGATGTGAATGGTGCTCTGAAAGTGAGGCTATTTACTTTGTTTATTGCAGGAGGTTGGATGATGATTAGAGGAACAAATTAAGAGCTGAAATGGCTTTCATCACTAAAATACATGAGAGCAAAGAGTTGAAAACCCTAGGAAATGTCCACGTTTCTTAGACTTTGATGTTTGGCATCTTGGCAATCTGATACCAGTTTTGTAACTGAAGGTTATTAAACAAATTGTATTATTCCCAGCAGTTTATGAATGCTGATACATTTTCAATTGTCTAGACTTTACTAGGCAACATTAGATTAAGTTCTGTCTGTGAAAGGTAGATTTTGTATTAGTCAATTATGCCACACCTAAAGCTGAAATCTGTGTAAGCCATGATAATTTGTTGAACCTCAGGTAAATTGACTTGTGAGATACTAACCTGGGCTTTCCATCCAGTTCAGTGCTATACATACACCAATTACGTGAGTGGCATAAACTCTTGTGACACCCAGCTCTTTCTCACTATTTCATATGGTCTTGGCAAGAGTTTGAGACAAGTAAAGACAAAGGCAGTAAAATAGTGAAGATTCAGACAAGACAGGAGCAACAGTAGTGAGAGTAAGGCTATGAGAAAGAACCAGAAGATGTGTTCGGAAGTCACTCAGAGACAAAAAGTGGTGCTTCTTTTATTCTGGACATCACAAAATACCCTTGAGAGATCCTTGAAATACACTTCTTGCAGGAAGTCTATTTGAACACTTTACAAATTTTCTTGGATTTTAGGAATACCGAAAAAAATCTGAGATGGCCAAAGGCTTTCTTTTCTCTTCCATATCTAGAAGGTGATAGTTGTCTAAGACCAAATGTCAACATCTTCACCTTTCCCATTTTGAGTCAAAACATACGCCAAATGTATATATCCTAGACCTTAAAATGGTTCAAACACTGATGCTAACACAGATTGTGACTATCTGTCTGTAGGATGTTGTAATGCACCAGTGCTCTTTGCAAGATACTTGCTATTCAGAAGTGAGTGAAAGTTAATGAAAAAAGTATAAATTACTTCAGCTGGTCTTTTAACAGAGTATTTTTTACATATCTGTGTATTACCATAGGTATCATCTGAAGAGATGCATAAATGATAGAGCTTTCCTCTTAATAGAAAGGAAATGGTGATAGGGGGTTTCCATGAAGATTCTTTGATTTCAGAATTTATTCTCCCTGAGGTCCAAAATAGCCCAAATTTAACTTTCAGAACATGCTGCAGAGATATTTTTTTTTTGCTGAGCTTTTGCTGAGGGTTGAAGAACATGAGGCAGGCTGGGATTTTTTTTTTTTTTTTTGTGTGTGTGATTCTGGGTTGATTTGATTTATGTGGGCAGGGAGTTATTTGGACTGAGCAAGTAATTTTGTTTGTTATGAATATTTTTAATTAGTTATAAGCCCTCAAAACTTTGGAACAAAGGCATTTTATTTATGCTTTGGAAAAATTAATAGAATAGATTATATATTTTTTTTTTTTTTTGGTAATGTTTTACTCTTTGTAATTGTGTGTAGTGAACAGATTATCATTTATTTTATGATTCAGTTTTCCTTTAAGTGCTTATTCCCCTTTGCTGGCACATCAGAGAGAATCTGTTGAATTTAATTGGGCTCTCCTTAGGCTCATGATCTCACTTGCCAGGTCAGTTTTATATTTTTTTTTTTACCTCTTTAGAAAAACGAAATGATTTGTGGTTGTGGCTGAAACAATTCTGATCAGCTCTTCCAAATTCTGGGGGCTACTCCTTGGCATGGCAGCTTCATAGCTTCAAGAGCCCCATCCATTGGCAGAGGAGCTGGAAAGATCAAGGCTTATGTCCTGAGCGAATGGATTTGGCACATCCCATGAAACACAGCATTCCCCAGAAATTTCAGATTTGCAAAATACTGCTTAGTGGCTGCTTAGTGAAAAATTATTGCAAAGTGATCACAGTTAATTCTGACATGTTTTAAGAGAGGGAAATGCACAAATTAACAGAATATATGAAAAATATGATGCTGTCCATCCACCTTTTTTTTGCCAACATGAGACTATCCCTACCAAGTATAATTCAGTGCTCTGAATGAATTTAAAGAATCAGTCGTACTTCCATCACTACTGACTCTGATTGTCTCTTTCCCTTTCTCCATAGAGTCAGCTTCTCTGCTTGTGCTCATCCCACTTGAACCATTTAAGTCAAAATAAATATGAAAATATTTCCCTTTAATTAGTATTCATATTTAGATTGCACTTCTTTCACCTTTCAGTTGTCATTAATGTACGTAAATGTAAAAAGAGAATAAAAGTTAATATTCAGGCTCTTATGCTGAATTGTGCAATAAAGATATTGCTGGAAATGACTAACATCAGTCTGGTGAAGTGGGTGTACATAGCGTTCAAGCTTAGGTGCCCATTTTTATGTTTATATGTGGGTGAGCTTTCTGGAAGCAACAAAAAGACTTAGGAACTAGAACTCCTAAATTGGGATTTTTTAAAATTTTTCTCCCAATTTCCTCACCCTACTTCTCATATAGACTGAACCCAAACTTCAAGTGTCAGCATTCTTAAACACTGGTAGTAGGGTGAGAAAGTCAGATTGCTGCTTTGTCAGTTAAACCATTATAGAAATTTAATGTATTTTTAAATTATATCTGTATCTGATGTGTGACCTCAAACATTTAGGGCTTCTTTTCTGATTCTACTTGTTCTGTTCCTATTGGCTTTATTTCACCTTTGCAGACATGTGCAACTCAAATGTAGGAAGCTCCACAAATTTTCTGTATGCAAAAAAATAGGCATGGGGCAGTTAAATCAAAGAGGCCTTATTTCCAGAGAATCACATAAGGAAATTTACTCAGGTAAGCTGGCAAGATTTTAGGAGTAAAATTCCCAAGAATGGTTCTCTTGGGCTCTGTCTTTTAGGGTGAAATACTGTTTTAGAAAGCAGCTTAGAGATTTTTGGGTGGTGATGGTGGAGGAAGAGAGTATGAGAGCCCAAAAATAATCATTTACAATGTAAACTTATTCATAAAAGAGTCGTCTGCAGTCCCATCATACTAAATTATATGATGTAATATTGGGGAGCTGCTTGTATCCTATGTTAGTTGCTGTAGGTGAGTTGGGCATAATGTTTAGAAAGGCTTCAGTGTCTAAAACACTGCCTCTTCCTTTTCAGCTCCTACAGACCAAAATTTTCTTTTGGAAATATGAGCAAGTCTTCTTCCCTGTGATGCTGTGGGAATTTGGGAATTGTGACTTTTGGTGTGCCTTCACATGCAGGCTGGGCCAGAGCTAAGATAAGTTATGTTGTGCAGAGCTCAAATATTTGAGTTTCAGCTAGTAGAAGTTTATTGATATTTATGTTTGTCATTATATTAACATTATTTATTATTATTGTTGTTGTTATTATTATTATTATTATTTTTCTGGGCAATTTCTTAAATGTCTCTGGATATTATAGAAGCTGGATAAAATCATCAGGAGATCCTGCTTAGGATTATTTAATGGTCATAAAAGCTCACAGAAAATATTAATATGTGCACAAATATATCATTACGTTAAGTAGACACCTGTAGAAAGAATGTAAATACATGAATTCATGCATACCATGTAAAAATTAATCTGAAATTAGGGCAGAGATAAAAATGAGAGAAATCCCTTTCCCCTTCCATTGAGAATAGGAACCGGATCTGACACATTTTCTTTCTTAAAAACACCATGTCTGATTTATTTCCCGTGACAAAAGAGGAAATAACTCCATCAAATCTATCAGAACGAGACATTTTTAAGAGCACGTTTAAGTAAATGGACTTCTGGATATTCCCTGAAAGTGAAATAACAAGAGTGGAGAGAAAAAAAAGAGGGGGAGGGGGAGGGAGTGATGCTTCTAAAAGCATCTTCTTATAGTTTTAATTTAGATGGGCTTTGGTGCTAATGATTCATTAGGTTATGCCCTTTAAATGGTCATGTCTTGAAAATGCCAACATTTTGAAGCAGACTTGAATATATTTCTCAGACATCAGATCTTGTACATGTACTTGTTATTAAGATGTGTTTTTTTTTTTTTTGTTCTTTTTTTTTTTTTAATTTAAGAACATCTTGTAAATTATGTACGCTGCAAAACTTTTGCAGTTTTGCTTTCTGCCACTGGACTGACTGGGGGAGGTAGTAACACACTGAATTAATGTCTGTGTTTCATTACTTGGAGTAACACTGTGGCGATGAGATATCTGCAAGGCTTGAAAAGATGAACATGAATTACCATTTCAAGTCCCAACTACTTACAGAACACAGAGTAAAGCAGGAAAATCCTAGTGTGTGCAGGACTTTGAGGGATATAGGATAGAGGCTGATTGGTTACTATTCTTTCTTGAATTTCTGGTGTCTGCATAAGTGACAGCATAAGTTAGCAGTTTCCCTTGTTGCCTTAATGTCAAGTCTTGTAGCTGTGCGGGCAAGGCAGCTAGCACTGCTTTCTCCTTTGCCATACTGGTCATACAGGTTTTATATTTGCTGATTATTTTTTTCCATATACCTGCCGCCCATGGGAGCTGTGGTCACAGGAGCACACTGTACTGGCTGCTGCACCAACCCAGAGCTCCCAAACCAGGTGCAGCTGTGGAGGCAGGTGAAGGAGACACGAAGGGAAAAGGTGACATCTTTCCACATGGATGTTTAATGTTGAGGGGTCCCTTGGGAAGAGTTTAAAGGAAGGAAGGTAATTGTCATGGCTTTGTGGGTTTTTGCGGTGAACTCTTTTAAAATCTATGCTGTGCTATGAGAGAAAACATACCATGACTGTCTGGAAATGTAGCAAGTGGGTTGTGAAGTGTGATGTTATGACCTGATAGTAGAAAAATCATAGGAGAGGGTAAAACAAATATCTTGCTTCTGGTACAGTAGAAAGGAGGAACCAGAGAACACAGTGTTAGAAATTACATGGATCTATTCAAAACCAGTGGACTTTGGAAAGTAGACTGTTCAGCAGTGCTTTGAATGAACATAAGGAGAATAAATTTGCATTTTTCAAGGCCATTGGGAAGGCAGTTGCCTTAATTATGAAGTAAGTTGCAGGAACATATACAAATGTAGATTTGAGGACTTTGAAGTAATTTAAATGTGGGGGTCTAGAGCTCTCCGTTGAAGATGACAACCAAGTTATTGGCCAGGCTGACAGGACTTTACTGAGAACAAGGAAAAAGCTGAGATTCTCAGTGCGTTCTTTACATCTGTCTTTAATAGTCAGACTAGTTATCCTTAGGGTAGTCAGCCTCCTGACCTGGAAGTCTGGGATGGAGAGCACAATAATCCCTCCATAATTCAGGTGGAAACAGTTAGAAACCTGCTACTCCACCTGGACTGTCACCAGTCCACAGGGCCAGATGGGATCCACCCAAGGGCACTGAGGGAGGTAGATGTGATTGTTGAGATGCTTTCCATCATCCATCAGCAGTCATGATCAACTGGAGAGGTTCCAGATAACTAGGACTTGCTAATGTGACACCCATCTATTGAAGGGGCATAAGGAGGATCCAGGGAATTACAGACCTATCAGCCTGACCTTGATGTCAGGGAAGGTTATGGAACAAATCATCTTGAGTGCAAGACACACAACACATGCAAGACAACTAGGTGATCAGGCCCAGTCAGCATGGGTTCATGAAAAGCAAGTCCTGCCTGACCAACCTTATCTCCTTCTACTACCAGGTAACCAATCTGGTGGATGATGGAAAGGCTGTTGATGTAGTCTACCTAGACTACAGCAAGGCCTTTGACATGGTCTCCCCTAGTATTCTCCTGGAGAATCTGGCAGCCCATGGCTTGGACAGGTACGCTCTTTGCTGGGTTAAAAACTGGCTGGATGGCCAGGCCAAGAGAGTAGCGGGGAATAGAAGGAAATCCAGCTGGCCACTGTTCTTGGACTCTTCTTGCAGGTAACTAGTGATAGGACTAGAGGGAGTGGCCTCAAGTTGCACCGGGGGAGGCTCAGTTTGCAAATTAGGAGACATTTCTTCTCAGAAAGAGTTGTCAAGCATTGGAATGGTTTGCCCAGGGTGGTGGTGCAGTCACACTCCCTGGGGGTGTTTAAGGAAATGTTTGATGTGATACGTAGGGACATGGTTTAGTGGGTAATATTGGTGGTGGGCGTGGTTGGACCAAATGATCTTGAAGATCTTTTCAACATTTATGATTCATGACCATGATAGTTTTCACAGTGATTGAAAATGGAGGATTGATTGCAACTTGAGTCTGAATTGGTAATGAGACACTCATAAGAAGTAGACGCACAGATGCTAACTCAGGTTGGAGATGAGAACTCGGGAAAACAGGGATTTGTGAACTGTTCAGGTAGTGCATTTATTTAAAGAGGAGGTTACTTAGAGGAAAATTTCACTTTCACTGGACTGGACTAAAACAAAAAATCTTGGGTAAAGGGTGATTCATATTGGATACTGAGTGGAAAAAAGCCTGGCACAGAAAAGTTGTCGCTTGCCTTCATGATGGTCAGTTCTCTAAATTCTTTAACAATGATCCTAATTTGGGGAATGATCTCTTAATATGTTCTTCAGAAGTTTGGCTGCCAACACCACCTTTGAAACTGAAAGCCTAAATGGAATTGATAAAAAATGAGACAGAGTAGAAAGTACAGAAAATCACTCATCCTCCTCCTCCATTTTTTATTTTATTTTTTATTATTCTGAGAACGGAAAAAGGGAAAACCTCAATAGGACAGATTAAAGAGAAAAATCATTTCAGGTGACAAATGCAAAAATTCAATTAAGTTTTGATGTTAAACATTAAGAGGCCAGCTGAGATTATTAAAAACTAAATCAAACTATATATGCAAGATGAAATAAAAACTCAAGAACTTCATCTGAAAGTCCTTTCTAGAAGGATATTAATGTGAGTCAGGGTTGAAGCTACTGAAGTGAAGAAATTATTTAGATTTAACCTTTTCTTCTGGTTATTATTTGTATATTCCAAGTGTAGTCTTATCTTCACATAACTTTTATAAATGTCTGTTTCAGCATATGGATAACCTGTGAACTGATGACAGTGAGTTTGGTTTCAAGTTATTTCTATTTGGTTATGATAGAGGAGCAATTTTGTTGTTGTTGTTGGGAGTTGATTTTAAGCTTTGTAAGTTAATTTTCTGTCAAAATTTTCATGATTAAAAATTCAGATTTTTCTCTGTGCAAATATTTTGTGAGCATTTATCTTTAAAATCACTTGTTAACGTCCTTGTATATAAGGACTGGCTTTGCTACCAAAGACATGCTAAGGAAGTTCAAATGAAAGTTTCTAAATAGATTTATTCTTTACTTGCTCATCTTCTGCCCTTAGCATGACACTTACAAATCAGAAAGTACACATGAGTTAATGTTGTTTAGTTCGCTTTGGTAAAGCATAATATTAGAGCTGAATGCTAGCAATTGGTGGCTTTTCCTTTTAATCTCTTAATGGATATCATATGTTTGGACTTCAAACTTTTTCTTCTCTCTCTCTCTCTCTTTTTTTTTTTTTTTTTTTCTCCCCACTGTTTTCCTTCCTTTGTACCTCCAAAACTTTTATTCAGCCTATTTAGCCTGTCCTTATTTTCAGTCTTACATTAACAATGAGTAAGAATAGATGCAATAACACTGATGAGAAGAAGGTCTTCTGGTTTGCTTCTGCAAATAATTATTCTCCTGTGTGCCTACATATTCTGCACGTAATTCCATTTAAAGAATAAATTATGAAACTCCTTCAATACTTAGACTTTGTGAAACATACCTTGAGAGGGTATTTAGGAGACTCAGTGGAAGCTGGCCTTTTCAAAAGGTGGAGCAAAACTGGGTATAGCTAAAGATCAAACACTATTCTGCTTTTTCAAGGGTACAGTAACCTTTAAAAAAGCCCAACCCGCATTAAAAACATCATCCATAGGTTCACTCTGTGTTATGAGCAGTCTAGTTTCATTAAAGCAACAAGGTTGTTTCATTGACAATAAAATCTCTTGTATGACATTAGTAGACCTCTTGCATGGCCTTGGCTTTACTGGAGATATTTCTATGAAATGCAGGTGTCTAATGTAAAACAGTGAAGATATTTCAAGGTATTCCCGTGACAGTGGTAACTGATTCCCAGGGTGCACTAGATACTTGGAGATTTACTATATTAAACAGCTTCAGTTACTTTATAGACCTCAGCAAATGCATGAAATGGCCTTTGCATTAATTTTACACTAATGGGAGACATGTATTTGGAGCTTTAGATATAATCATTTTATATCCTATAATTGTAATGATTGCACAATATAGAATCACTAGGTAGATAAACATCAGAAGCAAATGAGTCTATTTCCATGTTCTTCCAAATAAAATGGCAGATTTCAAAAACTCTTCATAATGCAAGTTTATTACTTGTCTAGTGCTCATTTAAAGACTGGAGCCCCATAAGAGTATGTGAGTACCAATGCGATCACAGAGTTAGGGATCTAAATTGTGTGAGGGATCTTCTCCTTAGAAGGGGAATCTTTTGTGATTATCAAAGTGAGATTTTTTGAAAGATTAAAGTATTGACCTACTGCCACTGATTTCAGTGGGAATAGAGTGGGAAAAATTGCTTCTGAAAATGGAATCATTAATTTTAAATATATTGAATGATTAAGAATTAGGGCCATTTCAGTAGTAGTAAACACTTGGCTTTTATATTTTCATGATGCCCCTGTAAAGCACAGAATGTAATCAAGTCAGTGCTAAACAGTGGTTCCTAACATATGGCCAGTCTCTAGAGGTAACTCAAACATTAGCAATTAGTATGTTTTGTCACAATGTTATTTTCAGAGTGTACAGTTTAATTAAAATAGGTAGCAGTGAAACAGTCAGCTGTTTAAACATCAGCAAGATACATCAGGCTTTAAACTGGCTGAAGTTTATACTGGCATGCATTTTGACAAATTTAGCTAGTGAACATTTCAGGAACAGTTAAGTTACTTAAAAATGTAAGTCTGTGACTTTGAATTAATTAACTAGACAGATTTTTTTAAAATTGCCCAGCTACCTGAATTATTGCATAACCCACTAGTTGTGTATGTTACTTTTACCTATCATGTATATTTATCCTATAGCAAAATGAATTCATTGTCTGGTGATATTGCTGGGAGTTTATATTGCCTTCTTTACCACTGAGAATTAACTGGTTCTGTGACTCAGCTACCTGATCTGGGAAACATTGAAGTAAGGAGCTTAGATCCATAGTCAGATATACAAACAAGTGGTCTGAGATTTTGCTTTTGGTACCAAAAGGAGCTGGGCTTGGATGAAAGTGAATGTCTCAATAGTATAAGGTTTGTGTCTGCACACAGATTACCATTTCATACATGACATACAGCCATATATTGCTATGTATACACCTGTACATCTACATATATGTAGGTTCTTACGAATACAATTAATGAAATTTCATACATAGAAAAAAATCATTTTAAAGCATGCTTAAAAATTTTAAGTGTAGAGTATTTTTTGTGTGTGTGTGTGTGTTTTGTGTTTTTTTTTTTTTTTTTTTGGGGGGGGCAGGGGGAGTTGGGGAGAGTATTCTCAGTGGACTAGGATTTCCAATATGAAATTTACCGGCAGTGTAAATAACTATTCCCAGCACAACTTTAGACTTAGAATTTAATGTCATAACACAAGTGCTTCTCCCCTCTTTTTGTGGACATTTTATTTTCCCATATCATGAACTTCTAAGGCTTGATTTTTTTTCAAAAAAGCAGAGCATCCACAGATCCAGATGAAGTCAGTGGTAGTATGGAGGCTTAACACTACTGAAAATCAGGCTAATTTCTGTTTCTAAAGTATTGTTTTCAAGTAAATTTCTATACAGATATATTTTAATAATTGGGCAGATTAAATTAAGATTTTTCAGAATGTCTTTATTAGGTAGCTTTTAACAGCTTTTAGACTTTTAACAGAAGGAGCACAGTCTTCTTGATATCTTCTCCATTTGAATTGTCCCTTTTTTCCTCCCTATGCCTGACTATACAACCATAAATTGAGTAAAAATTCCCATTTTGCTTAATAGAGTTATTGAATGTCAATCCTGTTTGCTAAAGATTGTATAAGATGAGGGTAATATTTGTATTTAAAAAAATCCTCTCTTGCCTTTCCCTTGCTTTTCCCTTCTTCAGTTGATCAGCTTCATGAGACAAGGGAGAAGATATGAACACATCTTTTAATTTTCTTTGGAAGTTGCATTTCTGAGAAGGAAGTCTGTGAAGATGGCCTGCGTCAAGTGTGACAGTCTGTTGCTAGAGCATGAGCATGGGTGAGGTTCAGGAGAGCCTGTGATTGCCTGTCATGATATGGGGAACTTCTGTGCCAGGTTTTCTCTGTCTGTGTGTCCCATTAAGGACAACGGGTGCATCAGCTTTCCCTGATAAGCTGTTCTTGGCTACATAAGCTGAACGTAAGCTGAACCAGCACTGAAGCACACCAAAATTAATAAAGGTGTATCCTGAATGTCACCTCACACATTCTTAGCTTCTGCTTCTTCCTTACAACTAATGGCACCCATATTCTCAAGTGTAGCTCAGCTGTGTCCCTGCAGTAAGGTTGGAGCAGAACTATATTATAGGAAACATGAATCTGCACACGTGTTTTGTTTTAATAGATGTACTTTCTAACCTGTGGATTTTATAGAACTGCATATCTGTATTTTTACGGCATCCACATGACCTTTGAGATAAAAAGAGGTCTTTTCTTTTAACTCCCAAGTTCTCAACTGCTCTGATAGCTTCTCAGATAAAAAACAGTGATGACCATGGTGTAAATGTTGAGATAGTTGCTATAGGTAGATAGATAGACTGAACTTTAAAAATTCATCTCCTGTCTGTCACCATACCCTATGCTAGTAAGAGAATGCAATAGTTAATATCATACTGTACTTTTCTAAACTCCCTCATCTCAGCCATTTTTGTTATTATATTGCAATTTTAAATTTGTTGAATATAAGTGACTCCATTCACATATAACTCAAGAGAGCTTCATTCCTCCCTGGGAGCTGGAGACAGACTCTACCACCAAAAACAACACTATTGGGTGACTTCTGTTCTTTTTTGCTCATGCTTCAACCCATGGGCTGGGAGGAGAAGGCAGGTGAGCATGGTCCATGCTGCTGGGGGCTGTGCTCACATTGCTGGACTGCAAGGGAAAGCAGTGGGAGTGCAGTCTGCAATGGAGGGGTGGTGCAGGGGATCCACTGACACACCTGCATGTGGAAAACATGGGTGTGTTTGGGGGCAGTGCTGGTATTTTTGTTTACAGTGGAAGAGGAAATGTTAAGAGAAGTTGCATCTTCACTGGCTGTCAACCTGAAGAGCCCTAAGCTGTGGTAGAACTCCCAGACCAGCAGATAAGTCCTTCTTCAAATGGGTACCAGTCAGCACTGGTGAGCATTTGCCTTGGGAGCAGGGGTGTTCAGTGCCTGCTTTTAGCAAAATGATTTGAACAGGGCTTCCTGTTCTTCCCTTTACTTCATCTTTTACTGTGACTAAAGAGTGACTCTCTGGCTCTGTGTTTGAAGGTAAAGTGATGAGAAGACAGAAAACAATGGAGACCAGAGCAGGCTTGGAGAATGAGATACAAGCTATATTACTCAGTTGTTCAATTGTTCAGTTAAAATGTATAATTATGTCCTGGTTTCAGTTAGAACAGAATTAATTAATTAATTAATTAATTAATTAATGCATTTTTCTCCATCCCTCTAGCAGCAGAGTGCAGGCCACAATTTGCCTTCACTTGGAGGGGAGTCCAATATACTTGGAATCGGCTGCCCCAGGGGTGGAAACACAGCCCTACCATTTGCCATGGGCTGATCCAGTCTGCGCTAGAGCAGGGGGAAGCTCCTGAACACCTGCAGTACATCGATGACATTATTGTGTGGGGTGACACAGCAGAGGAAGTTTTCGAGAAAGGGAAGAAAATAGTCCAAATCCTTCTGAAAGCCAGTTTTGCCATAAAACAAAATAAAGTCAAAGGACCTGCACGAGAGATCCAGTTTTTAGGAATAAAATGGCAAGATGGACGTCGTCAAATCCCAATGGATGTGATCAACAAAATAACAGCTATGTCTCCACCAACTAACAAAAAAGAAACACAGACTTTTCTAGGTGTTGTGGGGTTTTGGAGAATGCACATCCCAAATTACAGTCTGATTGTAAACCTGCTCTACCAAGTAACCTGTAAGAAGAATGAGTTTGAATGGAGCCCTGAACAACGACAAGCCTTTGAACAAATCAAGCAGGAAATAGTCCATGCAGTAGCCCTTGGGCCAGTTTGAACAGGTCCAGATGTAAAGAATGTGCTCTACACTGCAGACGGGGAGAACGGCCCCACCTGGAGCCTCTGGCAGAAAGAACCTGGGGAAACTCGAGGTCGGCCCCTGGGGTTTTGGAGTCCGGGATACAGAGGATCTGAGGCCCGCTATACTCCAACTGAAAAGGAGATATTGGCAGCATATGAAGGAGTTCAATCTGCTTCGGAGGTGGTCGGTACTGAAGCGCAGCTCCTCCTAGCACCCCGATTGCTGGTACTAGGCTGGATGTTCAGAGGAAGGGTCTCTTCTACGCATCATGCAACTGATGCTACATGGAGCAAGTGGGTTGCACTGATTACTCAGCGGGCTCGAATAGGAAACCCCAGTCGCCCAGGAATATTGGAAGTGATTATGGACTGGCCAGAAGGCAAATACTTTGGGATATCATCAGAGGAGGAGGTGGGTCGTGCTGAAGAAGCCCCACTGTACAACCAGTTACCAGAGAATGAAAAGAAATATGCCCTGTTCACTGATGGGTCCTGTCGTATTGTGGGGAAGCATCGGAGATGGCAGGCTGCTGTATGGAGTCCTACACGACGAGTTGCAGAAGCTGCTGAGGGAGAAGGTGAATCGAGTCAGTTTGCAGAAGTGAAGGCTGTTTAGCTGGCTTTAGACATTGCTGAACGAGAAAAATGGCCAGTTCTCTATCTCTACACCGATTCATGGATGGTAGCAAATGCCCTGTGGGGATGGTTACAGCAATGGAAGCAAAACAACTGGCAGTGTAGGGGCAAACCCATCTGGGCTGCTGCATTGTGGCAAGATATTGCTGCTCAGGTAGAGAACCTGGCTGTGAAAGTACGTCACGTAGATGCTCATGTGCCCAGGAATCGGGCTACTGAAGAACATCAAAACAACCAGCAGGTGGATCAGGCTGCTAAGATTGAAGTGGCTCAGGTGGACCTGGATTGGCAGCATAAAGGTGAATTATTTATAGCCCGATGGGCCCATGACACCTCAGGCCATCAAGGTAGAGATGCAACGTACAGATGGGCTCGTGATCGAGGGGTGGACCTGACCATGGACGCTATAGCACAGGTTATTCATGACTGTGAAACATGTACTGCAATCAAGCAAGCCAAACGGTCAAAGCCTCTTTGGTATGGAGGACAATGGCTGAAATATAAATATGGAGAGGCCTGGCAGATTGATTACATCACACTCCCTCAAACTCGCAATGGCAAGCGCCACGTACTTACAGTGGTGGAAGCAACCACCGGATGGCTGGAAACATATCCTGTGCCTCATGCCACCGCCCGGAACACTATCCTGGGCCTTGAAAAGCAAGTCCTATGGCGACATGGTACCCCAGAAAGAGTAGAGAATGGAACTCATTTCCGAAACAACCTTATAGACACTTGGGCCAAAGAGCATGGTATTGAGTGGGTGTATCACATCCCCTATCATGCACCAGCCTCCGGGAAAGTTGAACGATACAATGGACTGTTAAAGACTACATTGAAAGCAATGGGCGCTGGGACATTCAAAAATTGGGATACGCATTTGGCAAAGGCCACCTGGTTAGTCAATACTAGGGGATCTGCCAACCGAGCTGGACCTGCCCAATCAAACTTGTTATGTACTGTAGATGGGGATAAAGTTCCTGTAGTGCATGTAAGAAATATGCTGGGTAAAACAGTCTGGGCTACTCCTGCCTCAGGAAAAGGCAAACCTATTTGTGGAATTGTTTTCGCTCAGGGACCTGGATACACTTGGTGGGTGATGCAAAAGAATGGAGAGGTCCGGTGTGTACCTCAAGGAGATTTAATACTGGGTGAGAATAGCCCATGAACTGAATTGTACCATGTTAATTACTATATAAGACTGTATGTTATCACTACTATGACTACTATAGGTGACTAATTAGAATGTCTGGAAAAGAGTGTAACCTGAGCATGACATAAACGGTATGGAATAAGGGGTGGATAGATGTCCTGGTTTCAGTTAGAACAGAATTAATTTTCTTCCTAGTAGCTGGTGGAATGCTGTGTTTTGGCTTAGGATGAGAAGAGTGCTGATAACACCCCGATGTTTTAATTGTTGCAGAGCAGTGCTTATACCAAGCCAAGGACATCTCAGCCTTTCGCTCTGTCCTGCCAACAGGCAGGCTGGGGGTGCAGTAAGAGCTGGGAGGGGACAGACCCAGGACAGGTGACCCAAACTAGCCAAAGGGGTATTCCATACCATCTGACGTCATGCTAAACAATATATAGGGGTGGCTAGCCGGGGGAAGGGGGCTGGACTGCTCGGGGCTAGGCTGGGCATCAGTCAGCGGGTGGTGAGCAATTGCATTGTGCATCACTTGTTTGTACATATTATTATTACTTTCCTATTATCACCGTTGTATTATTATTATTATTATTGTTATTATTATTTTGTTATTATTATTTTCCTGTCTTATTAAACTGTCTTTATCTCAACTCACGGGCTTCACTTTCCATTTCTCTCCCCCGTCCCAGAGAGGGAGGGGGGAGGGTGAGCGAATGGCTGCATGGTATTTAGCTGCCGGCCAGGTTAAACCATGACAAATTAACAAGAAAAACAAAACAAAACAAAACAAAAAACCATTTCCATGAACAGGTGCAATTAGGGATACTGTACTTGGAGTTACAGTATTTGTGTATTCTGTTGTCTTTGGGCTGCTGATAATGATTGTGTCTTCCAGCAGCTGACTGCATCCACCATTTGTGCATATGTTTGCATGAGTGGAAGTGATGCGGAAATTTGTCGATATTTTTATCCAATGTTCTTTCTGCTTCAATCCCATCCATTTACATATCCCATCCAGTGCTCAACTTGTGCTACTTCTGATCTCAGTCCAGCAGCTCCATATCTAGTCCGTATCCTAGAGAAGTTGGCTTGCTCTTGGCCATCTCTGAGGGCATTTTTGGGTAACCACATCAGTACTGTGTTTCAACACACTGGTACTGTTTCTTTCCTACAGTCCCCTCACAACACTCATTGTGTAGGCTTGTAGGCTTCAATTCCTCCCTGCCCCTGCCATGAGCAACAGGGAAACTCACTCTGAAAGATGTATAGAATAGATCATGTTTTATTGTTGAACATAGGGTGCATATAGTATACCCTGGATAACCTGAGTACTTTTCAACAATGGAAGAGGATTGTTATCTAGCTATATGATACTTAATATTGTATGTTTGCCTCAAAAGGGTCTGTGAACTATATTAACCTAGAAAACTAACTACCATGAAATTATTTTATTTGACTGGGTGTGTAGTTACACTTTGACTGATAAACACCTGGACTATTACTAATTTATTTGTAGTTATTATTTTAACCACATTTCAGTGATTTGAGGGGAACTTGTATTTTTCACCCATTCAGGAGCATCTCTGACAAAGTAAAACGATGTTTACATTGCCCACTTGTATGTTTATTAAACCATTTTCTTATAACACTCTTCTAGATTGAAAAAGATGCACAAAAAGTATCATCAAAATGTGTTCAAATAGGATAAAAGTTTTACTTAAATTATATGCAAACAATAAAGCTCGCAAGAATGGTTCAACCTTTATGATTTGCTCCAACAATGATCAGTGTAAGAAAAAGAACATAACTCTTAAAAATAATCCTTGGGTTTTTCACGCGGTTTAGAGGGCTTAAAATATATCTTCTACAAAGACTCCATGACAAATCTGATATAACTTGTACATACAGATGATAAGACAAAATCTGCTTATGTTAAAGTGAACATGTGGACGTTGACTTCAAATTGAACTGTTCTTGCTGGTCTTCGCTGGGACTTAAGGAAGCTGCTGTTTCAGCAGCTGCATTATTGGCTGTTTTTAAATGTGGACCCTTTTCTTGATGTGCAGATAAAAACCATGCCATGTAGAGCCTGACTCTAGCATTTCAAAATTTGACTGTATTGAGCATGCTTAAGCCCTTCATTGTAAGATTTGAAAAGGAGCAGACGACCAGTGATACATCAGCCAGCCATGCTAACCCACCCAGGCTGGCCTAGTAGACTCTGGAACAAGCAGCAGATGAAGTTTTGCAGCCAAAACTTTCATGGATGAAAAATGTTGATCAAAGTTACTGCTATATATGGTAGACAAAAAAAAAAAAAACAAACACACACACAAAAAAAAAAAAGTAAAAAGGTTACGTTTATTCAAAAATCAATTAATCCAATTGATGGAAAGAAAGCCCACACCATCTAAAAATTGAGAAGACACCACACATGTAGACAGTGGGAGCTGGGACACTATATAGAAAATATCACAATACACTCTACTTGACAGGTAGGAATGGGATACTGGATCAGATGAACATGGCCTGATATGGCCTTTCTTACATTTTTATAAAACATAAACTTTGCTATGGCTGTTATAATGTGCCAGTGTGAGTCTGTAGGTCATGGAGGGCAGGAAGCTAACAAACTTTAAAACATTTCATACAGACATCTTTTGAAATAATAACTCAGGAGTAACTCTTACATTAAAATAATGAATCAATTCTAATATTTCCTTAGATTTCACTGGAAAACATGCACAAAAACCTGAGTTAAATGTTTCAGTTCAGGTGGATTTCAAAGACCATTATTTTTTAATTTCTGTAGATATGACACACTGTAAAATATGATTATGCACATGTTTTTCTTTGGTCCATAGGGCTGCCCCAGACTTGCTAGTGATAGGGACTTCTGGCCCATTTTACCATATAGCCATGGTGTCAAACAAACAAAACTGCAGAGGGATCAGGCAGGTGAAAAAGACTGGCGGGAAAACAGTTAACAGTTCAAAACTTCAAAAATTTCAAAAAGGCTGAAATGTGCTGTGGAGTTGAGGGCATGCAACATGTCCCAATGAAATGGGGGTGGTAGCGGGGGAGAAGTCACTTCCAGTTTGTTTTTCTAAGATTCATCTTTGTCATCAGCTTGCAGAGAAGGCAAGCACTGTTGTATGGATTAACATATATATGTCGATATTGTATCTAAATCATGGAGTTTGTCTTGCTTATGTTTCTAGATTGTAAGAATTCACAACATTTAGTTTAAGTGTATGGTACTGGCTGAAAGAACTCAACCTCCCACCTTCCTGTTCACTTATATTTCTGTAAATCAAGAAATCAAATACATTTTTTACAGAGGTGAACTATTGGAAAACCACAGGTACTGACAAAACCCAAGTAATTTCACTGAGCAACTAACATGGATTTTAAAGGGTAGTGCTATGCTCACTGGTGGTTTTGACCATGTTCCAGCTAACACTTTTCTCCCATATTTTGTCATGTCAGATTGGTTTGTAGAATGCCTTTATTTTTTGTATATATATATATATATATATATATATATATATACACATTTTGTTTGTTTGCTTGCTTTTAGTGGAACAGGCACAGCTTGAGCTACTTTATCTTGAGAGTATTCAGATGTGATGTTTTGTCTAAACATAATTTTGCTTGAATCTGGCTTTATTTTATTTTGTTTTATTTACTTTTCTTGGGACACATCCAGACTTGGTGAGTTATTAAAGAATAGGGCTGTACCAGCAGTTTCTCAAATAAGTAGCAAATCATCTAAGACAAGTGAATTAATACAACAAAATTCTGGTGGGTCGCAATGTAAATTAGATAACAGGATCTTGCTGTAGACATATAGCTCCTTGACACATTACCTAACCTGGAGAAAGGACTCCTACATTCCTTGTCTTCTCCCCTTTGCCCCTTTGTGAAGGAGCAATATAATTCATGTTGTCTGAGCCACCAGATTGGGATGGTCACTTTTAATTTGCTTTAAGGTTTAGCTTTCAAAGCCCAGCCATGTGTCACAGCTAGTGGTACACTCTTGCCATAATGTGCAGAGAGATTTTGTTGAGATCAGATGGGAATGGCAATAATAGCAAATAAAAATCTAAATTAAGGAAGAGAGAGTAAATAAATTTTTAATCATACAAAATTTAATACTTATGTTAAGGAAAAGAATATTAAAAGTCATTTTATAGAGAGTGAATTTATATTGGAGATGATTTTAAAGTTGTGCAGCTTTGAGTGATATGATAATCATGTATTTTTCTCCCCCCTCAGCTGTACTAGGGGATTGAAATTTATATACTCAATAACTAGAAACGAATCATAAAGGATCAGACTGGAGGAATCTGTCTCACTCCATTTTTTCCTGTCACTCCCATAGCGATTTTAATATTTTTCTTATATCTCTGCTTATTTTCAGTGCCAAACATTGTTTTCAAATACAGTTGGCTTGGAAATGAATACTTGAAGCTGCAAGGTTGTCAGCAAACTACTATGTTTCCAGGTACTACAATGAAATCTTTAGCTATAAAAAATATAAAATAAAAATAGGATGCCAGAGTCTCCTGCCAACTGTAAATGCAACTAAATAGTCTTCTTGTGTGCTTTAATATTTTTAACTATTTTAAACATTTGACTCTTGCTTTTTTGTCTTTGTGCCAAGGGAAAATGGATTTGCAAAAGCTAACATAATGGCACATTTATTTCTTTCACCATTTCCAGATAGGAATTAAAGACAGGACAGTCTATTGAATAGAGTGCTAGGTTGAGAGTCAGAAAATAAGTTTTATATTATCAATTCACTGAGAAAGACTATTTGCTTTCCTATGCCTCAGTTTCCCATCTGTAAAACGAAGATAATGTAATTTATCATCCTGTGCAATGTGCTTTGCAGTTTAGAGCTGCAAGATAGAGTGAAGTATTATGATGAAATATTTTGAGCAAAATATTGATGAGTTTAATTATTTAATTTATTGCTTGTTAATGTTTATCCATACTTGACTTTTGATGTACAAGCTGCTCTCCTTTTTTTTTTTTTTTTTTTGTGAGCTGTGGCCCAGAGAAATGACTGATGTATTGAACTCCACCCAGAAAGTGACGTGGGTCTTGTGTAAAACAGTAAAGCCAAATTGTTACGGATTTTCAACTGAAAGTGCCAGTGAACCATTTTCAGCTGCCTATAGCAAAGGGAAGAGGGTAAACATAGAGTATTGATGCATTTTCAGAATTAGTTTGGAGTCAGCAGACAGATGTTCCTTTGTATTTAAAAATGAGACAACTGGGGGAAGAAAAAGCTGTAATATACTTTTCCAATAGTAAATGCCTCCTATCATTTTTTTCAAAAAACTCAGATTTATGCGCATTTCCCATTTTTATCATGCCCTTCTGCTTGATGTGTTAAGATGACATGTTCTCAGTGTAGTCATTTGCTTGAAAGGGAGAAGTTTTTACCTAAAGAGTCTGGAAAATTATGAGAGCAAAGGGAAAAAAATCTTCATGCTATTTCTCATAGACTAACCACACCAGTTTCCAAGAAATGTATCCCAATTCATTTTCAGATAGCTCACAATAGTAACTATTTGCTGGTGTTTTTATCTGTCTCTCATATTTATTGTCTGATCTATAAGTTTAGAAGAAAGTAGGGGTGAAGGTGGAGTTACAGTAACTGAGGTGAAGCTGCTATAGATATTCTATGGCTTAATGCAGGTTTGTGAAATGATGTGGAAAAGTTTGATGTCAGAGTTTCAACAGCTAATTTATTGCTGTTGGATGCTTTTTCTCTTCTCAGTTTTCTGAATGACTGTTCTCCCTACACACCCTCCAGAGTCAAGGAGCCCATAAAGGATCCACCAAGGGTGAGCCCCAGGTTTGCATTCCAGTTCTGAACCAGCCTCTGCCTTTGGCTCTAGAGATTGCCTATGCACTCAGATTCATCTGATGTGAACTTCAGTAGCGGTAATAATGATCTCTCTGTCCAGCACCTGCAACCGTAATATAATTTATGTGTGTTTTAGGTATAAAAATATGTTAGAAAATACTTAAGCTATAAATGTGTTTATACTCAAAAGCCACTTACTTTAAAAGAAGTGAGAGAAGATGTGAAGGTACAAAATTCAGACAGAATATTCTTTTCATCTCTGCATTCACAGAGGCTATGAAGAACCTTAGCTTGAAGAACCCTCACATTCTCAGAAATAGGTATGGGTACTTACTGGACACACCCAGCAACTATTTGTGAAGCAATGTATCAGGTCTGCATTACAGAAATCTGTCGAGAGGATTACCTTATGACAACTATGAGGATCTGAACGAATTGAAGCAGAGGGACTGTGAGTAGATTACAGTCACCTTTGTGTTAGCTGACAGTTTTGGAAGGACTGGGTGCATTTCCTCTCCACCTGTGAGCTCTAAGAGATGTGTCTGCTGCTTTCAGGGCTTTGGTATCTGCACCTTTTGCAGTAAAAGTGGATGGAGCTATACACTAGGTGGGAAGTCTTCCAGAATGACAGCTTGGTCAACCATTGTCTACCAGGTGGTCTAAGATAAAGAGCAGAGAGGGAAAAAATGGCCTGCATGAGATTATCTATATAAAGAGATTAACTTTCTTTACCCATTGGAGAGAGCATCGTCTAAGCTGAATGAATTATTTAGGCATAAAGCAAAGGCATAACACACTCCGTACTTTGAATGGAAGGAACAAATTTTGTGCTTTGAAGACTAGTGCTCATCACTATCCAAGGACAGGAGGCTTTAATCTTTCTAGAGGTGGACCTCTCTTTTCTGCCTGTTTTTAATCAAGGACTTTGATTATTTGGAGTTAAAAAGCTGAAGGAAGCTGCAAATCACAGATACACTAAGGATACTGAGAAATATTTTCTGAAAGATATTTCTATGCCAGGTCAGTGTTTTCCCACCTTTTTATATAAAGTCTCGCTCCCATCACATCCTTCTTACCTTTTGACTTCTCCCTGAACATCTGCTGCTGTACCACCTCTTGGCCATCTAACCTCTACCCAGAAGCCTCCAGGAATCATTGCCTGTTCTCTCTGGAGTCACTAACAACTCCTTCTTTTCCTTCTTCCTAAACCTAGGGTTAGGGTTATTTTCTTCTTGACCCTCCAGTGCTTTATGGCTCTTTCCTGAAATGGTCCTTCTGAAGTAAGCAGATATCTGGCACAATTGATTGGCTTGGCCTCTGAACCTGTTTCGTGCCTGGGCCTCACTTGTCTGTTGGAACTTGCATGCTAAAGTACTGAAGAGCAATACTGTTTAGATAGTATGTCTGAGTGTATGGATCAACAGAAAAATGAGTATCAAAAGATTTATTGTGACACAGGTTAGTTTAAAAGCAGTAGGGTTCATAGTACCATTTATTTTGCTTTACTGTATGTACTTTTTTTTTTCTGTGTAAATATGTGTGTGTGTGTGTGTGCGCGCATGCTGAGGAACAATTTGTCCTCTCTATGAGCTCCATGTTATTAATACCTACTCGCCAGGATTTTCATAGGCTAACACTGAAGTTTTAGTTCTAGTTTCTCTTTTGTGACTTCTCATCTCCTGTCCTCCCTCCACCCCCAAAAAAAAAACAAACAAAAAAACACAAACAGCCAAATGAGAAAACAACAACAACAACAAAGCCCTCTGGCTTCTCCCTTACAAAAGGATGATGCTAAGGAAGAAAAGTGGTTAAGATATTTGTCTTCACATCTTCTAGCCATTACACAATCACATTTGGTACTTTTGGAGAGCTAACTGCTGTTAATCATTTTGAGATAATAGGATGTGGTGAGTAAGTCAGTAATAGTATTAATATGCAATCCATACCCCAAAGACCTCACCAGGTACAAAGATAGGAAGTACTTTGATATTGCCTTGCAGTCTTGCTTCTCAGTGAGTTTGCACAAGCATGGAGAAAGCTCGGAGTGGTAACATCGATATGAGTTCTGCAAACAAGAAAATACATATTTTTTTCTCCTTGAAAGAAGTTGTTCTCACCCAGCTGCTTGTTCAGCAGGTAGCAAAAACACATCCTTTCACTGAGCATGAGTATCCACCCTCCACAGTGAAGTTCTTTTCAAGGTTACTCCTTGAATCAAGGACTCTTCTTGTCTTGACCTTGACAGAGACATAGTCTGCACTATTTACTATATCATGAGTATAAGATTAAGAAAAAGGATTCTTGTTTAACAACAGGCAGAATAAACAAGTTCTAACAAGATTAAAGCTTCCTGTACTTAGATGCTGCTAAAAACAAGTATTCAAAACCTTTTCTTTTTCATCCCCCAAGAGTATTGACTACTCCCAGTCAATGATCTGTCAGAAATCTACTGAAGGGACCATGGTAAGAGCGAACCTTGAAAGAATTTTTGGAAGTGACAGAAGCTAAATGGGAAACACTTGTGTTTGCACTGTGGTTTCTGCAACCTCAGCCAAATCAGGAAAGGACTTATGAATGGTAGAACCCAACAGAAAAGCTGGAGTGAAGAGAATTAGAGAGTTCTGCCCTTGCGTTTCACCATGTGGCAGAGCTGACTCAGTAGTATGCTGGACTGACTCGGTAAGAAGCACTCTGGAAACTTTCAGCTTAGTGAGAGAGGTTCATACATTTCTTTTATTGCATTCTGAACTTGGATGAAGAAAAACTAACATAGTCAAATTCCCAGGTTGCAATCATTGACTGTTTCAGCTAACAGACCTATATAGAAAAGCAGTAAAACTTATGGCACAATGTCAAGAGAGAAGGCAACAAAAAGTGGGTGCAAGGCAGCAGCAGGATGTGGGGTTGATATGGGAAGAATGAGCAACATTTTGTCCAACTAGATATAGGAGAAATATCTGCAGAGGCAGAACTGTGCTGAAAGTACCTTTTGTGAAAGAGATGATGGGCTATTTGATCATGAATATTTTAGTCTTATAACTCAGTAGGCACGTCAGTACTTGATCTAGACCAAGATGATATTTTCTTTCAAGGAACAAGGTTCTCCCTGTGAATTTGCAGTACATGGGATCTTGTGCAAGTCTCCTGCCCAGGTACTGACTGACACTGCATTATTCTTTATCAAGTCAGAGATTACACTTACACAGCGAAAGAAATATAATTGCAGACCAGCTGAAAATTAATGTTATAGTCTTACAATCCATGTCACAATCCTGATGACATTTGTAGTACAATATTATAATGATGTGGAGGAGAGAATAATTGTAATGGTTGACCTTGGCATTCAAGTAGCATCTAATTGCTGCAGCTTTGCACAGAAGATGTGCCAATGTTTAATTTCCAGATGTGGGTTTAGAATGCCCAAATTTAGTGCCTGCATAGAAAGTTTGCTTTGGTTCATCTGATGGGCAAATACAATTTATATCATTAACTATGCATTTTTGTTCCAACTGCCTTTTGCAATAAGAATGAAAGCTTCCAGCTTGAAAGTGAGAAGCTTCATACAGCCTTCTCCTCTCTCTCATGTTAAAATGAGAATGGAGAAGTATTATGAACCCATACTGTTGAATTCAATAAACAGAACAAGGGAAGCCTGTCCTTGCAGAAAATAGAATTGTAAATCAATAAGAGAGTGATTAAGTACAGAAGAAACAGAGCACTCAGTAGGATTTGCACTAACCATGGAAGTTTAGTAGCACAGTCTCCCATCTCAAACACAACTGGGGTTTAGTCAAACAATATCTAGTGGCATAATGCCATGGATCAGAAATGGCAAGCCATGCTCAAACACACCCAGGGTAGCCAAATTCCATTTTTCAAATGGAAAAATTGAGGCACAGTAAAGAGGAAAATGATCTCTGGGAACTGGTTTTCACCTAGGTCAAATAAGTCTTATTTTTGATTTGGTACATTAGGCTGGTCTCTGAATAAAGCAATTGTCTTTGGTACAGTGAATCAGTATGGTTCTGTTTCTAGTGGAGTGCACTGTGGACAAAACTAGATAAGAACTGAACTTGTTAGAAAATACCAACTGCCAGGTTTGTAGCTGTGTCCTTGATTCTTGTATACATATTCTCTGAGTCAAAGAGGTGGTTCTGCTAAGCCTTACAGTTGGCATCTAAAACCTTTGTCTGGTTTTACCTTGGTTTCCATTCCAAGTGAACACCCTATTCTGCAAGGACACCATTAAGGAGAAAATTCAGCTTGGGATGTGCCATTTATGAATACATCTGAGAAGAAAAGAATGCCACTGCAGCAGAAATTTCCTATTCTCTCATGATACAAGATACTGCTAGGAAAATATGAAATATTTTTAGCCATGAGGGCTTGAGAATTCCCTAAGGAAGTCTGTGAATAGGCTTGTGTGATCAGCCATACTCATGCTTGGACAAATATTTCAGCTCTAGTCCAAGACTGAGGACAATATAGATGAAAGGCAAGAAAGAGAGGAGGAGGAGGACATGAAGACAACTGTCAAAGAAGAGCCACAGGTGAGAGAGGGGAGCAGAGGAAGTGACACTCAAGATGGTAGTGGGAATGGAGCACATACCTCCAGTACTGCTACCTGCCCTTTTGCAACATCTCCATTTTATTTTCCCTTTTCTGTCTGATTGAATGAATTCTATCTAATATTAAGTAACAAATTAAGGATACACTTTTTATTACAGGGTCCTTGTGAGGTTAAGACACCCTTTCCCTCATTGCATACTCTGTCCCCTTTGAAAGAGAGCATATTAAGAATGCAAAGGAACACAAGTATGAAAGCAAAACATTGGCAAGAAGCACGAACATTTCAGATACTTGTCTTTTTTTTTTTTTTTTTTTTTTCTACTGGGAAACATTGCTTATTCCTCAATAAGTCTTCATCATTACTTTTTTTTAAAGCTTCATTGCTAACCAATGACAAAAAATTTGCCTTATATGTCCCACCATTACACATTCCATTGACATAGGGACCAAGTGGCATTATCTGGAAAGGACAGCTCACCGTCTAGATGATTTCAGCCAATCAGAGGTGATGATATTGTATTACCAGTTTCATAATATAAATGAAAAAGATGGCCTTCATTTTGATGAAAGCTGTAAAGTAGCTATTGTGCTTGTTTTGTATTGCAAGGCCCAAATGTATTATTTATGCAATTTTCCTTTTGAAAGGAAAAACTGAAAGAGACTATTTCATTTTACAGCATTCAGTCAAAGCTATTGTCTCATGAATGTGAACATTCCTGCATTTTATCAGCTTCGAATGTAGAAGGCAACTCACAGTTCATACACAGAAAGGATTTCTGAAAGTTTGAAAACTGCTTTTTAAAAAAGCTAGACCCTAATGACTCAAGATATTATTTGTGCATGTGTGTAGGCTGAATCAACACTTAGCCTATCAGAATGTACACAGAGTAGCGTCTTTTTCAAGGTCTTAAACAGCTTTGATTGAATCTTGGTGTACATTAAATTGATAATGCAAGCAGCCTGCAATACACAGTATTCATAACAATAGAATACATCTTCATTTGTAAATATACACTTATATGCCAAGTCAGCATCTATCTAGGGATCTCAAAGCCACTTATCAACATGACAGCAGCCTCATGTTATTGCTGTAATACAATAAATATTGCAGTTATTTTGCAGATGGGGAAATTAAGGCATGTAAATGTGAAGTGCCCCTAACTTGCTTGGGGTTATACAGCAAAGTGTTGATAGCGTGGAATATATTCTGGGGATCAGCCCATTGAAACTGTGTGTGACACATGGACTCTATCCCTTGGACCTGGTGATACTTATGTCAGTGGAGAAAATGCTTCTTGTAGAGATACGTTGAAATTTTTGTCTGTCCTTGACACCAGCAGAAATTAGATGCTTGCCCTTGAACAGTCATACAAAGAGGTTGGTTACTCCTTGGTAGAGGGCCACATTAAAGTTTAAAAGTATATTCAACCTCTTCCCCTATGTACCTAATTAAAGGCTCGCAGACTTAGATACATCCTTTTCTCACTTTCTTTATTTCCTTTTTTTTTTTTTTTTCATAAAAAGCACAAAACCCCAAGAGCAAACAACATAAACAACTTTAGTGCAATGCTTTTCAAAACTCTTAGAAAAAGAATGCCTAGATGTTGTCATCCAACTTTTGCTGGCCCAGCTGTATATTTCCCAATGCTCCTTCAACTTTTTTTTTTTTTTTTTTTTTTTTCTGGGATAATGCATAAATGCATAAATAATATTTATATTTCTGTATTTAAATTTCTGCTTACCCATTTCCCTGTCTTGGAATAAAAATGAGTGGAAACAGTCATATCCCTACTTAAGTTATACAATTAGCTCCTGCTAAGGGACCACAATGAAAGTGGATGACTTTCATGAAAGTTAATATAAGTTATTAAATTAGAATCACAAAACAGAAATTGGATTTGTATTTGCTATTTTCATACACGGGTAGATATTTCTGAGCACTAATGAAGTATATAAATTGTTTATGTGGATATTCCTGGGCAAAAAAGTCCATGACCATAACCAAAATCAAATGCATGGTAAAATTAATTTCAGGTGGATGTAGAAGTATTGACATTATTGTTTAGAACAAAAGCCCCTATATTCATTCAGATTATAAGGCACCAATTGTAGCAACATCGCCAAAACACATTTGCAGAGAGTCACTATCCAATCTTTTCTTTTCTACAGCCCTTGGTATATTTGGCTTCCTGGGAGTAAAAGTGTTTGTATCTAGAAATCAGAATCACAGAATCATTAAGGTTAGAAAAGACCTTCAAGATCATCTCATCCAACCGTACCCCTACCAACAGTGTGACCCACTAAACCATGTCCCTAAGCACCACATCCAACCTTTTCTTACACAGGTGATGACTCCACCACCACCCTCCCTGGGCAAACCATTGCAACGTCTGACCACTGTTTCTGAGAAGAAATGTCTCCTAATTTCCAACCTAAACCTCCCCTGGTGCAACTTGAGGCCGTTCCCTCTAGTCCTTTCACTAGTTATTTGTGAGAAGAGGCTTCCCACACTTCCTTTCAGGTAACTGTAGGGAGCAATAAGGTCTCTCCTGACCCTCCTCTTCTCCAGGCTAAACAATCCCAGTTCCCTCAGTCGCTCCTCACAGGACTTGTTCTTCAGACTCTTCACCAGCTTTGTAGCCCTTCTCTGGACACACTTCAGCACCTCGATGTCCTTCTTGTAGTGAGGGGCCCAAAGCTGAACACAGTACTTGAGATGCGGCCTCACCAGAGCTGAGTACAAGGGAATGATCACCTCTCTGGTCCTGCTGGCTACACTATTCCTGATACAAGCCAGGAAGCCATTGGCCTTCTTGGCCACCTGGGCAAACTGCTGGGTCATGTTGAGGCAAGCATCAGTCAGAACCTGTGGATTCTTTTCCTCTGCACAGCTTTGCAGCCACTCTGTACCAGGACTGTAGCATTGCATGTGATTGTTAAGGCCAAAGCGCAGGACCCAGCACTTAGCCATGTTGAACCTCATCCCACTGGCCTCTGCCCATCCTGTCCAGGTCCCTCTGCAGGGCCTTTCTACCCTCCGTCAGATTGACATTTCCCCCAACTTGGTGTTGTCTGCAAACTTACTGAGGGTGCACTAAATTCCTTCATCCAAATCATCAGTAAAGGTATTGAAGAGGATGGGCCCCAACACTGACCCCTGGGGAATACCACTGGTGACCAGTTGCCAGCTAGATTTCACTCCATTCACCACTACTCTCTTGGCTGGGTTGTCCAACCAGTTTTTAACGCAGCAAAGAGCGTACCTGTCCAAGCCATGGGCCTCCAGCTTCTCCAGGAGAATACTTACCTAAGAAAACCGTATAGTAACTTTCTCCTACAGTTTTTATATGCAATAACAGAAGTCAGACAAAGTAGGCTTACATTGAAATACAGGGCCAATTCTGTGCTGATCTGGTACAGACATGAAAATGAATACTTGTCGTGTAATCAAATGGAACAAATAATGTAGAAGAAAAATTCTGATTCACTGATTGTAGTTGTGCTAATGCTAAATTACAGTTGTCTGTCAACTGTAAGTACTGGCACTTAATACTCTGGGTACTTACTTTCCTCAACTGCCTCAATTTATATTTTAAACTTGTTTTTTAGTGATCATTCTTGCCATGGGAATTTACTTGCTCATATATCCACAAAGTGAATACACAGTGAGTGATAATGCAGTGAATGTGATCTTTTTAGAAGTTCAGATAAATGCACATCTATTTTTTTTTTATGATTCACCTAGATTCATCTTTTAGTGATAGAATAAACAATTCTGCCATTTCCATCCCTGTGTCTCCAGCAGTGGCAAGAAATATAGAATGTAGGAACTGGAAATATCTTGACAGGCTAGTCTTTCTTAAAACCTTCATTTGGTTTAATCATATTAGCTGTATTTATATCCCGTGCATTACAGAAATTAAATATTTTGCTTTTGTTACAGGTGTTTCTAGGATTTTCAGGGTTAGCATGCCACTTAAATGATCACAAGCCTTTTATTTCTGCTGAGGGATAAAATATATGCTGAAAAATAAATCTGTTGGCATATAGTATAAATTTCTGTGGGCTAGCAATTTAGCAACAGATTTGGGCAACAGGTATTGCTCTCTGGCCAGCATTCCTGTCATTGTCTGGAGCAGATGGCTTCAATTTTGTACCCAGTTATTCAGTCTGCAAAACAGATATCACATATTTGTTCATCAAAACTTTTTTTTTTTTTTTCTTTTTTTTTTTTTTTGGGGGGGGGGGGAGGGAATACAAGAAAAAAAATATATATGTTCAAATTCTCCATTTTGCATTTGAATATGGAAGCTAGAACTGTCTGATGAATGAAGACAGGTGTCTTCTCATAAAGCCTCTTTTCCTTCACATACAAAATGTAAAAATATAGCAGGAAATAGAGTTGTTCTTCATCAAACTTACAATGCTAATGTTTCAGTTTAGAAAAAAGACATGTTTAATACCTAACAGTGATGAGTAAGAGTTGTAATATAGCTGCTCCGTATGGGTGTTGTGTCTTTTTTTAATGTGGAAGAGTTTTCCCTTTTTATTTGTCCTTTTTTTTTTTTTTTTCCTTTTTTTTTCCTTTTTTATTTTTTCTTCATGTATTTCTTTTTTGAAGTTGAAATTTCCAATTTCTTTTCTTTTCTTTTCTTTTCTTTTCTTTTCTTTTCTTTTCTTTTCTTTTCTTTTCTTTTCTTTTCTTTTCTTTTCTTTTCTTTTCTTTTCTTTTCTTTTCTTTTCTTTTCTTTTCTTTTCTTTCCTCTGCACATTTCTAACTTTATCCCTCTACTAATGAAATAATAGAAGCAAGTAAAACAGGAGCATGTTTTGTCTTCTGTGCAGTCAGAATCTGAAAAGGTGTCATGGAACCTGACAGGGACTGCTCGACTCTGCATGGATGGGAAGCTCTGCAGGGCCAGTGCTGAGGTGGGTAATGTACAGCCATATAAATCCCAACATTGATGACAGGAGTGGTAAAGGAACCCCCAGAGTCTAGATTGTAAAAGCCTTGAAAAAAGACAAAGGCATAGAGGAACCAGATGGATTGTGAAGCTCTGGTTTAAGCTAAGTTGTCCTCCATAGTGTTGTAATTCCAAACATTAAACAAAGACATATAGATTCTAGAGTCTTTCTGTCCCTGACAGGAACTAAATTCCCTCTACTCAAGCAAAATCCTGACAAAGAACTGTATAATAAATTCTAGATGGAATGACAGAGACATCTCTTGTTGGGAAGTTATTGTATATTATTTAAGACTTAGCAATTGCTTAGCTACAGATGTACTGTTGCTTCTCTGGTGGGGTAACTTTCACATCCCAGTGAGAAACTTTACTTCCTTTATACCTGGTCTTGTGTACTATTAAACCATCACAGCAGTTGCTGAATTATTTATTTTCTTTCAGTTGGCAAAACTAGTATTCCACCCAACACTCTCCTTGTCCAAGAGGAAAAAAACAGTTTGAGAGAGAGAATGCATTACAAAATCTGCAGCACAAAAGTTTACATCATTAAGCATTTAGGGCTTACCCAGAGAGCAGTGGCATGCAACAGCAGTCACGTCCCTAAGTGATTTTTCTGCAATCAGAATTTCATTCATTACCCAATTTTCATGCAAGTCCCCTGGCATTTGAAATATGTTTCAAGGTAGGCTTCCCAAGGGCTTTCCCCCTCCCATAATAACTGATTTGCAGTGTCCAAAGACAGATCTAAATATCTTTGGCTCAAATTACTTAAGGCCTGCAAAGCGGGATCCTCTGTCATCCTCATCACATCTCACACATACAGAACTGATAACAGATTAATACCTGCTCTGCAAATATTTCATCAGTGTCTTCAGTTAAGGCACCTTGCATTATTTTTTCTTGGGTCACCAACAGAAGAACAGGGAGGGGCTGAATGGAAATGTATTTGGACTCTACAAGAGAATGAGGAGGGCATGGCAAAGAGAAGGAAAGAGGAAATAAAAGAGGGTTTCTCTTAGTATTACTGGAAAAGCAACAAAGCTGGTCCTGGCAAAGTTCTCTGCTCCAATTATGTATACACTTTTATTCAATCACTGTATTGCTCTGTGTCTGACATTTGGTCAATAGTGCAATCTAGCACTGATCAGAATAAAACAGCCATCCTAGAGCACCTTGGAATTTCATTAGTTTCTTTTCAATGTTGTCTTTATAACTAGATGTTTACTTGGAAACACAAATTTAGAGAACAGTTATGTGCTTTTTCACATAAAATTCTGAGACTCTAAACAGTGTTGTAAACATAATTTTCCCATCAGAAAAAAAAATGCTCTTAAATGATATGTTAAAAAAAAAAAAGAAAAAAAGAAAAAAGAATTAATATAATCAAGTCCACAGATGGATTCCTCATCTCAGAATTTCATCTGCTCTTCCAAGTTTTCAGAAATTTTAGAGTTTTTATTTTGGTTATCACCAAAATGATCTCATAGTCTAAGTCCGTCTTCAAAAGCTTTATTAAATGCTATTTATTTATAATTTGTATTATAAATATTTTATAATATTACTTTATAATAATCATTTCTAATTTGTATAATACATTTATTTATAATCTATATTTATTTAATATTTTTGATCTGTGACTACTGTGGAAGTGTCAATGAACAGAAATTTCTTCCACAAGTTGCCATGATAAGCTGGATATAATTCTGTTTGCCCTTTCTTTCAATAACTGTTTTGTAGTTTTGAGGTAAGTGGGAACAAAACAGGAGACAGACCATTTCTTAGATTCTTAAGTAAATGCTTGCTGAAGTTTTTCATAACTGATTATAATATGGGCACCTTTGAAGTCTGCTTCTTAGGTTTAAGAGATAATTGAGATTGTAATTTTAACTATAGAAAATTTGGTAGTAAATTTGCACTGTTTTAATCTCTTGGTACTGTCTATGGAACTGTGATTAAAAATACAAGGATTACTTTACATGATGATGACAGTTGTGATGAAGTGCTGTTTGTTCCCAGGGTAATGCAACCAGAATGTACAAAAAGCACTTTATCTGTTCTATTTTGTTTGTTTGTTTGTTTTCTCCCATCTCTCCTACCTATCTCACTTCTGTACCTCAGACTGACTCATTTTACTTGCTTATATTGCTGCGTACCTTTTTTGGCACTCTTTTAGCTCTACTTCTGACCTTGGCTGCACCATGCTCACAGCAAGATGCATCGTGAGTCCCTGTTGACAGCTGCCAACCAGTAACTTTTTCCAAGATAAGGTGAAAAAAATATGGTCTGGCTGGGGGATGATCCAGGGCAAGAGAGTGGCCCTGCTTTGAAAGGTTGTCTGAAAGGGCATGTTTGTCCCCAACTCTGAGATCAAATCCAAAGTAAACCTGATTTCTCTCTAGGCAAAGGCTAAGACAATCCTGCCGAACCATCTCTAGTCCATTGCATTAATCTCATCTATAAGCATCTTTCTTAAAAGTGAGTTTGTCTACTGAACCACTTCTCCTCTATCTAGCCAACCTGTACAACAAAAACCAGGAACACCTTTTGACTTATCTTATTCCTCAGGCTGAGCCAGGCAGTTTAACTGAAACAGAAAATAAAAGAATCAACCAGAAATCCCCCTGTGATAATCAGCTTCTTTCCCTATCACCCCCAAACCCTCTTGTGATATGAAAACACTCATTGTGTAAACTTGTCTTTTCATATCTTTCATTCTTTCTTTCATGACATAATTTAATCCTTAATTTTTAAGCAGTTTCTATCCAACATTTTACTGGTTTGTTTTCTGTTCAATAGCCCTTATGCTTTTGATTATTATCTCAGTATTCTTACTTAGCTCTTCATGTTTTCATACCCTTCAATTATCTTGGCTTTTCTCTCAGTTTTCACTTTCTTAGTGTTTATTTCATGATTTAGAGGAGCTTTTCTCTCTCCGGTTTTCTGCTGCAGAATAGGTCCATTCTATAATTTTTATTTTTTAAAAAATTTTCTACCTCATTTGCCACTTTATTCCATTTAGTTGTTTTATTTTTCTTCTGCGTATCTCTCTTCATTAACCCCTTTCTCTGTATTCTTGATTATTCTTGAAGCTGCATACTAAAATGGTTCTTGAGGAAAAAAAATAGTCAAAAATTGGTGATCATATGGACATCTTTGGAGCCAACCTTCAAGTATGATTAAAGTGATTTTATACTGTGGAAGCTGTAGCATTCTTCTACATTGATAGATGAAGAAGTAGGTCCAAGTATCAAAATGAAAAAAAGCAGGGAGGAAGGACAGTAACCTTTAAAATCCATTGTGGATAGCTCAAGAAATGATATTATTATTATTATTATTATTATTATTATTATTATTATTATTATTATAGTTGTTGTTGTTGCTGTTGTTGTTGTTGTTGTTGTTATTACTATTATTGGGGTGTGTGCATTGTGCATAGTCTTTTACCATTGTCTTGTCAATATATATTGAAATTAAAACAACCTACAAGCACATACCGAATTAATGCCAAGATAAAAAAATAACTCAGTCCTTAGGTGAGTTCTTCACCTATTACAGGTGTGCTGGAAGAGGTTTTATGCAAAAATAGGAAAGAAAATAAACCTAAACCCTTTCCAAAATATGAAGACATTACCACTAATATCTTGCTTTTTTATTATTATTATTATTTATTTTTTAGTTAGTTGGTTGGATTTTATAACTATAATTCCAATTATAATTCCAATTATAATTCCATAGCACTTAAAGGCCTAGATATATCAGTGACCTCTTATCTGAACCTGCATTCAACCTTCCTCTTAGGGGGGAAGCATTCTGATAACTGAATATCCTTGTGTCCTGTTTCTTTAGTGAAGTCGGGGTCATACCTTTGCCTTAAAGTAATCTTACATAAAGTCTGAAATGTAGGACACCTGAATTAGACCAAATACCTTTTACATCTGCAATTCTTTTCAAGTAATCAATTTTCTACATATCAAAGTAGAAAATGTAGTCAGAGTTTTATAAGGAACAAGTTTTCTGTTGTGTTTAAACACAAAATTTAAATGGAAGTACATATGCCTAGCAGACAATTGCAGAGCATGTTCTCCTGGTTCATTTTTCCATTTGCTTAGTTTCTCAAACAACTTTTGTCAGAAGCACTTTTAACTTGAAACTTTTTATCTAGCTCAAATACCCTGCAGAAATTATTGAAAGGCAAATAATGACATCTCCAGCTGATGGGCTGGGAAGTTCAGATGCAAGAGTTCAGTATTTGGGACCACATCCTGGAGTAGATATTTTAATATTTTGTAGTCCTGGGGGTATGCTGGCATACCCCAAAATTTCATTTAATAAAATTACACCTAATACATGAGACAACAGTTCTCCTTGACTTCCCTAAGACAAGAATTTATTTAGGGAAACAAGAGACTGCACTAGGATGGGCTTGGTATGTGAACAGCAGAAACCATAGACACTTCAAATGAGTTTAGGAGTAAGTTGTGAAGGTTTCTTCTTAGGGTTCATCCTTTTGTGATTTGCTTGAAGGAACCCAAGATAAAAAAGCAGAAACCTCTGGGTTTTACCTGGTTCCAATGTTAGTTCAAATCATCAATCAGCCCAAGTCTGTAAAAGCATTTTTATGCCCATTTGTATTCATTATACCCATTTGTACTTATATGCCCATTTGAACTCTTCTTGAACAGCTTTGCTCTTGAAACCACCTATATTGATTATGATTAAGAGCAGATTTCTGCAGCTCTACCTAAGAATAGCTTATTTTAAAATTTACAGTGTTTGTTTTGTAAATGGTTAGATTGAAATTGGCTTCTTTTTTCTTTTTTCTTTTTATTTCTTTTATTTCTTTTCAGTAAACCACTGCATAGCAATGCATTTGGAAAGAACTACACAATTGCTACAGGTATTAAATGAAAATAGTTTGATGCTATTATCAAGCTAAAGGACAGAACGATTACTATGTTGACTAAAAAAATTATATATCATAAAGAAATAGAAGAGAGGACCATGTATTTTGCTTCACTGCCTGTTCTGTATTAAACCAATATGTTTTCTTAGACTGTGAATAGTACAGGCTTCTTCCTAGGAAAGAGTTTGTAAACTTTCCTACTAGATTACATTTACTTAATTTTTAATTTTAGCTTAATTTTCTTTCCAGAACAAATCTGAAATGCAGATGTCTCTAGCAGGCAACTACAGAAGTTTCAAAACTGGTGGTGTCTTTTTCTGGTTCTGATAAAATTGTTTTATGGTACACTTTTAGTGGGTGAAATTTGTGAGTATATATATTATGAGGATATTCTGAGAAATTGCTTCCATTTGTTTTCAATAGATTTATTACTTTTTGACTATGGTGGCCTTTTCCTCTCTTTGGTGTTGGTAGTGCTTTCTAAAAGACAAAATAAAAACAAAAAGTGGGTAAATATTAGCCTTTGCTGAAGTTTATAGAGTGAATCTAAAGTAAATGCTAGTGTTAAATATATATATATATAAGGTTTGATCTTTAAAGATAAGACAGGCACTTCACCTATAGTTCTTCCAACAGTAGATTGTGATGATCCACAGCTCTCAAATTATACTGACGAGGTATTCTTTATAGAGAGTTTTGTATTTTTTAATTTGTCTTGTCTGTTTGACTACTGGAAAACTGTGAAGATATATCTAATTACTGATCATTTTAATTTCTAAGGAATAGAGTTGGATGTGATTTCAGATTATCACTTAATTTTTCAGTGACCTGTCATTCTTTCTCTAATATCTCTTTACTTCTTTTGAAAATTAGCAAAGCTTTATGAAAGTAAACTAATGCTTTTGAAATGGTAAAATACTAAGCTGAGGAGTACCACACAGTGAGAGACAAAGAATCAAGCCTAAAAGTGAAAACAGTCAGATGTATTTTCAACATATAGTGCTATGCAAATGCTCTTTCTGCAAAACTTCAAAATATTGGTTGTAATGGACTCCAGACTTCAATGTGTTTTTAAAAATATTAGTCATATTAGATAGTAAACTAGTAGTTTAGTTTTTCAGTAAAAATATTAGTTTTCAACAAAAATGTCAGTAGCAACATTACCAGCTATCTTAAGAAAGTAATGAATACTAATATTTCAGCCACATCATATATACCTCAAGAGTTAATCCCCTCCCCAAACTATCTGAATATGCTGTCAACCAACCAACCAAACAAGCAAACAAAACAAAACACCTAGAAAGTATTGACCAAGGGATAAAGCAGAGGTGCAAAAATGTCAATGAGATCAATGTCTGTATAATAATCTGCACAATATAGAATAATATGCAATGCGTTTTAAGTAAACACTATAACAAGGAAATATATAAGGGTCTCCCTGTCTGTCCAAACTAGAATGAGGAACAGTGCATTAGAAAAACAATAGTAAAATATTCCACCATATACAACAACTCATGCTGGACAAGTAGTATAGTATGAAAGTGCATTTATGTGGAACTCTTATACCTATTGAAAAGATTAAAATTGAGCTGAATTAACTTTCCACTCTTCTTTCCATTTATCCAAGTTGCTGTTATAAAGAGAGAGATAGGAACTGAGACATCAATTTTGTAGCTTCCTTTTTTTTTTTTTTTTTCTTTCCCAGCTATTAGACATTAAATTTTGTACTGGGCATTCAAAGTTGTTTTCTGCCATGAGGCTAGAGGCCTTCACACCATACTGAGGTCAATTGGTTTAAAATGTGCTGAAGGTAAGAAATATGTAATATTTTCCCCCACCTCTGTGGGGCTTTCAAACTATTTTACCTCCTTAGAGTCAAGTGTAGAAAGTCTGTAAAGAAATGAATTATTAATGTTTGATTTTTTCTCAGCAACAGAATCTCTTTACCCAAGGAGTAGCATTTCTTCCATGCTTTTGGACATTTTCTTTCTTATATCAAATTCTGACCCTTTGGTAAGGTGTCTTCTTTTGACTCACAGATTTGCTGACTTTCATAAACACACTGCCTTTACTTTTAATCAGTGCAAAAGTTCAGTTTGGGGAGCTTGGTGGTCAGGCTATAATCAGAACTACATCTAACAGAACACTGGCAAAATAAAATAAAACCAAAAATCCAGTATGCAGAGAAATGTAGCTTCCAGATGAATATGGATGGAGCTGTATTTTTAAAAAGGTTCTGCCTGCCCCCATTTGCACAAATCTCCATGTATCAAGGAACAGAGGGATGACAGAAGAGGTGGTAGCTCGTTGCCAAGTGCTACATATGCTTTCTGCTTCTTCCAGAAAAGTTACAGCAGCATTGTAGGATACTTCTTTTGACCTGGATTGTTAGCTGATGTTAATATTCTGTGCATAAATGCTGATGGTTTCCTATTGAGTCATTAGAGCATGTGAGACTAGTTGCATTACACTGGAGATGAGGGAGAAGAGAAAGCTCATCAGAAGAACCTTTCAAGTTGTCTGGACTGGGATGAAACTCAGATTTTATTTTTTTTAATAATATTAGTTTCTTTGTATAAGCTGTTTCCCCTCAAGGCATGAATTCTGACCTTGTTCAGACTATATGGGCTATAGTTTGGAGCTGTGCAGAAAAAACAGCTTGCTTATAAATAGAAAATTAAACATACTACTAAACATTAGCCTAGAAGTTAACCACTCTGTTTGTGATTGATATGACTGTGATATGGCCATTAAGGCCATCTAATTATTTCTCCTCATATTCATGAATTTAAAAATCTCATTTTGCAGACCAAATATAAAAACACACAGAAAACTCCAGAAAGTCTACTGATCCATGTAAAGTTTTGGGTGGAGAAAGACTTTGAACTGAGAGTTCTCTAAATAAGAGACTAAAGTAATCGTCTTGATATTTATTTCCTCATCCAGCTGATAGAAGTGGGCTGAGATTTAATGTAAAGAAAACAGAAAAGCCAGTGGGACAGTTCTGGTCCAGAGGTGCAGGTTAGTCTTCTCCAAACCCAGAGAAAGTGTGGTGAGAAACATTAGACAAGATGAAGTCTAAATATCCCTCCCAAACGAGGCAATGAATATTTTAATTCCTTCTGGTTCAGAATAGATCCAGTGGTGCAAAATGATGTAGTAGAGGGTAAGACTCAGGTTCAGTGTTGCTGAACCCTTATGAAAGGGTCTTGGGACCATTGGGAGCATTGTGTTGTTACTGCAATATACAGCGTACCAGGATAGGGAAGTACCATTTCCAGACAGAATTCACCACAAAAGGAATTCTCTCCCTTAAAAAATGGCCCTTTTTGCTTCCATCATGGAGGAAAATGCTTGAGATATTCTTGCATATATCCCTTCTTTTCAAAAAACATTGAAGTTTCTGTCAATGCACATCTCTACCTCTGAACCCCAAACCACACTTTTATTTTACCTTGACAAGAAGAAGCATACAGACATATATATTTACCATATATATGTCATGTCAAAACCAGTGATTTTTATTCACTATTGCTCTTTGGCTCATCTCTAGTAGTTTCCAATGCATTGTTAAGTATTTAAATTCATGTTTGTTATTCATTTGATGTATAGCCTTTCCCATTTACACAGAAAGACATCAATTGTTATAATTAAATATTTAATTATTTCACATGTTAACACATATAAATTAGGTTATCAAAGCATGCTTTATTTTTGAATTTGTATTTCTTGAATGTACCTATTCTAAAAAACAAAGCCAAACACAAATTTCCTAGAAATCTCAACCACGGAGCATTTTTCCACTGTCCTGACAAATACTGAAGTACTCTTTGAGAGGTGGCTGACTTGCAGAGCAGATCAGTAATGCTTCAGTAATCACTATGTTTAGTGAAAATCCCACCATTATCTTTATTTTCTCCAGCCACTCAGTAAAAGTATCAAATCCATTTCCTTCTGTACAGAAGTTTTACCCCAATTTAATATTTGAGACAGTTTTTAGTCTCAGCACTGTACAATGTATCAGTTTCATGTTTACGTTTCACATATGTCTTGGTGAGTGTGCTGTAGCACTCATTACTGCATTTTTTACTCTTCAGCAAAGAGAAAATAAGGAGCAGCCAGAATACAGCCCAAGTAACACTGTCTAAACATATGATAAATCTTGTTTGAGATACTGTTCTGAATGCCCCAGTGAACGTTGTTACACACCTCACTCATAAACTGCTTTAAAATCTATTACACCATTTAAAAAATAATACTTTAAGAAATTCTTTTAAAAATACTATTAGAATCCAATAGACCCAATCCTCCTATAGAGAAGAGAGAAAGAAACTGGTAGAGTCCAAATGTTACTCTACAGTAGAATATTTTACACCTTCTTTTGTTAGCATTGTTAACTTCACAGTTCTTTTTCAGAATTTGCTCCTCCACTCCTGCTTTGTTTTTCCTTGTGTATTAGGATACAGCTAGGGACAGGGATATGACATATTGCAGATAACATCCTAACATATTAAATAAGGATGTTCAAACATAGTGATAGACGCTGTTGTATGATGATATATCAGCACAGCTCGAAGATAGGAATTTTAATATATTCTATTATAGAATCACTTAAGCTGACTAAATGATAGCTATGGGGGAATGGAATAGCTTGCAGATTTTGGAAAGGGTCAAGAGACCTTGCAATGGGAAAGAAATATCCAGGTGCTAAAGGGAAACAGAAATAACAGTTGTAGCTGAAACGAACCTAGTAAGAAAAAAAAAAAAAAAAAAGTTCTTGATCTGTTTGAGCAATTCTTCTGAGACTCAACAGATGCAGTTTTCTCCTTCGATGAAGAATGAGAGGTACCAAATATTTGTGACATTCCTTCCAAGACAAGCCTTCTGAATGGCCCCCAAAGAAAATTTTCCTATATTTTTCCTGAGCGTAGGCTATTAATACTTGTTATTAGATACTCTGATAGTGTCAGCCTGCACTATTTTTCTTAAACCTCTGAATCATATCTCTGCCATGTGATAAAGAACAAAAGCTTTACTATGATGATGGAAAAAGGAAAGAAGAGGGTGACTGGTATGATTGGCTTATCTGACCTGCAACTTTGCATCTGATGATTATATTAGAGAGTGATGCGGAAGTGCAATTGGGAGGTGAGGTAAATGTACTTGGTGGTCTTTCCTGATGTTCACTCTCTGTCACCCATCACCCTGGATCCAGATCTGAAGAAGGACCTGGGGTGGGAAGCATTCACAGTGGATATTATTTTACCCATCAGACTGATGCCCATGGATAAACGTGTCTGTCTTTTGCTGCTCTAAGTGGGCCATTCCTGGGAAGGGTAGCTTAGTACCATTGAACTAAATAGAAATTATGTTGTAGGACTCATACCCATATAGAAGATGGGCTTGGTTGAAGGGGCTTGTAGGTCCATTTTATTTATAACTCCTCATTTTGAACAGTATTAACTGTATTCAAATGTTTTCTTTCTTCAGATACAAATTATTGAATACTTTAAGTATGAGAAGGGTCTATATGCCTTTGCTTTAACAACAAAGATAACACGCTTTAAAGAGCAAGGCCTCACTTAAACCAGATCTCTGGAAATAATGGCAGAATGCAACTTTGCAAATCCAAGTAGGAACTGTTGTGGCCACTTCATACCTAATACAATTGCTGCTGTAAGTTCTTTGGGGCAACAACTAGTTCCTATGTTTGTCCAAAAGGAAGGGTGTTGCAGCTCCTCTGGAGGAGGGTGTGCTTGGCCCTGTAAAGAAAGCTTGCAACACCTGGGCCAAGCTCTTCACACATACATTGTAGTTTAAGACCTTCTGTTTTGGTGGGCTGAATATGGGACATCTTTGTGTCTGACTTCTTGTACAAGACAACCACATCATTTCACACCCAGACTTTTGCACAAAGCTTCATGAAGTGGGTCCCCCACATATACTATGGACTCCTACCACTTGTGCTACTTGAAGTACTTAAGAATACACTACTCATGGCATTTACTACAGCATCCATTTTCTAAAATAGTTTTAATAATTAGATTATATAGTTTTTCATAAGCTGAGATACCTAGAATTACAAGACACTTTAGTTAACATATTTTAATAGTGGAAAGTATTTACTTCCAAGATTTTTAAATAGGCAAGCAGAATTACATTTGAATTGTTGAATTTGGTTATGAAAGAAGACTAAGTCTCATCAACGTGGACAGATAACTTAATTCAAAGATATCACATCAGTGTTGAATTTGGCTCTAAGTACTAAAAGCACCACAGTAACTGTATTTATATTTGGCTTTTATGTATACTCAGTTCTGGCAAGTGTATCTCGTGGGCACCTGCTTGACGCAGAGACTTGTGGAGAATGCCAACATTTGGTCTTGATATTTAAAAACAATTTGTTAATTGTCAAGAAAAGTAAACTGTTAACATCTTTATTTACTGAAGAGACAACGTATCAGTGCTGGAACCTGTTCAAAATGGACAGCCATTTATTAGTCCCTAAAGCAATGAAGATTTTAAACTGCAGACTTTTTTTCTTTTCTTTTTCTTTTTCTTTTTCTTTTTCTTTTTCTTTTTCTTTTTCTTTTTCTTTTTCTTTTTCTTTTTCTTTTTCTTTTTCTTTTTCTTTTCTTTTTCTTTTTCTTTTTCTTTTTCTTTTTCTTTTTCTTTTTCTTTTTCTTTTTCTTTTTCTTTTTCTTTCTTTTTCTTTTTCTTTTTTTTTTTCTTTTTCTTTTTCTTTTTCTTCTTCTTTTTCTTCTTCTTTTTCTTCTTCTTTTTCTTCTTCTTCTTCTTCTTCTTCTTCTTCTTCTTCTTCTTTTTTTTAATTTTTTTTTTTAACAAATCTTAAGTAGATATTTCATTTTACTAAGGGACTAGATATTTCCATTTTTATTAAATGTTAAATTAAATTAACATCTCAAATGTTAAATTAAATTAATAACTCATGTCAGAGAGAAATTTTGGACCCCCAAAAAAGATAAATAAACTCTCTCTCTTTTACCCTTTCCTGCTAATCACTTCCATTTCTTTCCTTCCAGGTCAAGTCTTCTATGTCATGTCTTAGTGCATCTAAAAGCTATGGTTTTCTAAGTTGCAGACCTTATGTATCTGGGTGTATGCATGTATAGAGGCATTGGAATTATTTACAAAGATAGATTTACAAAAGCAGCCCCATGTACTGGGTAGATCTGTGGCAACAGGCAGAAAGAAGTGTTATCAGAAAAGAATGTAGTGAAGATGAACTAAACAACGGGAAGTCAGCCACAGCCGTACGAACAACCTAGTGGAAGGCGCTTCTAAGCAAATCAGTGTTTCAGCCCATATGTGTGAGTGCAGATTTGAATCAGCTCCCCTGAGTGCTTGATAACAAGCTGCCTGGAGGTCAGTGTGGTCTTGGAGAGCTTTTGGATAAGCAGTTCCATGCTGCTGTAGCTACATGGCTATCTGTTTTCAAATTCAGGAGTTTTAATGTAGATCAATCTGTATATACAAGCCGCAGCCACACCACTGAAGCAGCATTGTCAGTCAGTCACTGTGGTCCTGTTTCACAGAAAGGTCACAGCAGATGCAACTGCCTTTCCTGAAACAAGAGGCTGGCTGAAAAAATAGATATATTCCAGCAGAAGTTTCTTCTCCAGCACAGCTCCTCATGTTTTCCCAGTTATTTCCCATCTCCCCCCATCTTGCCTTCCTATTTGCAGTGAATGTTA